>NC_060253.1:28878774-29178774 GCF_921293095.1 Ischnura elegans
AGGTAGCAGCACCACGCTATCTTTCCGTCCAAGGTCGGTAAAAGGCAGGTCGTGTCACGCTCCCATAGTGCATTTCGGTTTGATCATCTTGGTTCCCACCTGTCTATTGTTTACATGGTGTTTGCATAGGGCATATGAATTAATTTCAAAAAATTGTGTGCTGCAGTGCTCCGATTTGCTCCAATTCCACGAAAAACGGAGTAATAATATTTCGTTTTTCTTCTGATCGTAAAAGAGAGGCTCCTTGGTCGATATATTGCAGAAGAAACAAATGGAAATCTACAATAACATCGCACATTGTGAGGTAAGGAAGTGACAATATTATAAGTATTTTTTGCCTGTATTTGTACTTTGTAAATATTTATATATGCAACGTAAGTCTTAATAATTATAGCAATAGCCTATGTCAATGAGGGAACGTCACATAGTAGAAATATAGGCTTCTCAAAAGTTGTTGACAACGCTGTTGTCACCAGCATATTTTGATACGGATTCATCACGTTTTGCCTTGAAATTATGTTAAGTAATGCAAAAGTGCCAAACTTTTCAATGTTATTTATTACTTCGGGTCATGTTTCATACGGAATAATACGGAAATGGTGCATTTTCATTGTAAATTAGTAGAATAATCGGATCGTATGTAGGCTCGCTTGCGCCAGTATACATTTCTTCAATTCAGTTTTATACGTGCAATGGATAATGCCTTCTCTGTTCAGAAATTCCTCAATTTTTACGAATATTATTATTTAGGTTTGTTTCACTGCGGAGAAGTTAAGAGTGTCGTCAACAGGATGGTCGCAAACTACATAAACAAACTGCCGTTCCAACAGCGATTTCTGGAAAAAGGTATGTATTCTGAAGATAAGTTATACAAAGTTTGAATAAGTTTACATAGTTTTAATATTACAAATTGGCGACAGTCGAATCTAGTCTTTTCTAATAATTTCAGTTTTTTATGCACTTTTGGAAGTCGTAATAAGATGTCCTGTTAAACTCGTGCATTCGTTATACGTTATGCATAGAAATTCTTGCATCCAAACAACTCGGATATCAACCCGTGTGCTGGAGGAGAGTTGGTGGAAGAACCAGACGTTCCCGACTATCAACAGGACGAGATGTTGGTGATTAATTAGGAAATCCGGATGCTGAAAGCAAAAGTAAGTGTATTATGATATTATGGAAAAGTATTTACAAATTATGATTGTGAAGTTCAATGCAACCATGTACGAGAAGGTTAATATATGCTTTACTCGAGTTTTAATTCTGCTAGTGTGTAGTAAATTTATGAGTTATGTAGTAGAATATTGAATTATCACTTGTTACGTTATTTGTTTGGCTTTCAGTTAACTTTTTTGTATCAGTGCTGTTGAAGTGATATTTTCATGATACTGGATATTATGCACACCGAATTGCAGTAACCTATAACTTCATACATGGACTCCTTCGCATATAAATTTATATAAAGCCTATGTACCGTTTATAAAGTTGTCTGGTAGTTTTTGAGAATGTCGCAAAGTATATCTTCATTTAAAGGAAGGGTCTATTGACAGGAATTTAATTAAAGTGTGGGCTATAGGGATATCAATATATGGCAGTTCAATTATTTGACAGTTATTTGAGTGCAGTCATTGTGTGTTGAATTCATGGGAATAAGGACATGTGGTATTATGTGAGGTTAAGTTATTGAGAGTGTAACAGTAGTGTGGGAAAAATAGACCATAAATCTATGCTATCATTCATTTACTGTGTAAATGGTACAACAACATCAGCCCATTTTATTGTGGATTAGTGCAAAAGTTGAACATTATATGGCCAAATTCATGCAAGAAGTAATAAATATTCAACATTGTAATAGATACTAATCATTATATGTGTTAATAGATTACCCACTGTAGGATGTGAATCAATACGGTGAAGCTTATTGAAAATGACCACATACAATTTATAATCTGATATTATTGTGATGAGCATTGCTTTTCTCAGGCATTACCTGTCCTTCCTATGCAAACTATTTCCAAGGTTGTTCCTATTATTTCTGCCATTTTTTCAGGTTGAACTATGATGAGCTAGTCAGGTGAAGCAGCAACAAAATAAAAATGTACTCATGAAAGCATTTGAGCTGTGGAATGACTGCTGGATAAATTAAGGAAGCAAGTGACAGTCTTATGAGGAATACTGCCTAAGTCTTGGGAGCTGTTTCATAAGTACACAGGTGTAAGTAGATGTTTCTTTCCATTGTCCTCCCTTGCAATCGCAAAATATTGTTATAAATTTATAACATATTACCAAGGTTGTTTTTATCATTATTGTCATCCTTCTAGGTTGAACTAACTATGGTCTATGGTCAGTTGAAGCGTGTACATATTACTCATGAGAGCTGGTAAAATCATTGGAATTGTAGAATTTTGCTGGATAATTTAAGGACAATGTGACAGTTTCCTGGGGGAACATTATTGAAAGAAGTCATAGATGCTGTTCCACAACCATAAAGGTGTAAGTAGATGTATTTTTTCATCCAGTCCTTCCCTTGCTACATATTTCCATGGTTGTTCTTTTAATTCTAATAATTCTTCTAGGTTGATATATGATCCATGGTCAGGTGAAGTGTGAACATGTTACTTATGAGAGCTGGTAAAATCATTTGAATTGTAGAATGTAGATAGAGAAATTAAGGAAGCAAGTGAGAGTCTTATGGGGAACATTGTCGGAAAAGTTTATGAAGCTGTCTCATAACCACACATATGTAAGTAGGTGCATTTTTTCATCTTGTGTTCCGTTGCAACATATTCCCAATGGTGTTCATATCATTATTATCATTCTTCTAGGTTGAATTATGATCTATGGTCAGTTGAGGCATTAACACGGTATTCATGAGTGATGGTGAAATCAGTAGAATTATGGAATGATGGCTGGAGAATTTAAGGAAGAAGTTGGTTGCCACATGAGGATTATTTATTAAAAAAATGGTAAGTCATGTAAGAGAATTAGAACTTGTTTCAATAATGTTACTGTGCACATTTTTCCCACCCTTTTATAGGCTAGAAAATATTTTAGTAGGATTAGTTTGGGAACTGGGTAGTATTTAGTAATGGCATGAACTAGCTTGTGTTATTTAAGAATATGATACCTTATATATTGCTATGAACAGCCTTTCATATAGCTGGCAAATGCTGAATTACATGTTAACTTTATTCTCATGTTTGGTTAATATGTGAGATTTTACAACCTGTGAAAGTTATGTAGCATGTATTGTTTCAAATAGTCTTTGTAATTCTATTATTCAGATGTACAAGGATTTTATTTGGATCTTACATCAGGGAGAATATCAGTTTATTTTAAGAAGTTGATGACTTTAAGTATGGAATTGCTGGCATTTGGTATACTTTTTATAATGGTTTTTATATGTTGTGTTTTCTAGCAGCCTGGTGCAATGGTTATTGATGAACTACTTGAAGAACAGTTATTCTTAATCCAGGATGTTAAAATACATATTATAACTATCCCTCTTAATGATCAGTGCACACTCATACGACTTTTGTGAATATAGATACAGTTTTGTGATTAACTTAACCGTGGAGATTGTAGTGAATTATAATATAAGAATGTGATTATGATGAGCCTGGATGATTTATTTCTCTCTCCATCAATGCAACATTATTAGTATAGTTTGACTGCATATTGAGATGCACCATATCTTTCCTTTCGGGGTAATCTCCTGCATTTAGCTGGGTATTAATCATTTCGTTTCATTTAATACCCATTATGTCTGTACCCCACCCTGTATCTATAGTGCATTTCAACCCATAATATATCCATTAAAATTAACACATGAGCGCAGTATTCTACTGGATTTGTACAACTACTTCCTACAATTTAACAGGCTTTATGCTTCAGTTATTTACATCCATGATTGTCTTGTCATTGTTAATTGTCTGAGTCTAATTGCTCAATTTGGAATGCATTTGCTCCGTGCAGCATTTGCTGACTTAAAATCAGTGATTGAGTTTGGAATCCATCCTATTCTAATTAATGTTCTGATGTATATTCCTCTATTGCAGTTATTTGTAAAATCTTTAATGTACCTAAAGGCTCACCTGAGTGCACACTGACATCACTGTGTCAGATTATTTGCCGTGATTCTTGGAATATTTGCATGCGGATTATTCTAGTATTACATTCATTATTGGGATTGGCAATATTTACAATTTCTAACTAATTAACATCAACTTTAGACAATTAATAAGCATTCAATGAGAGTTTATTATTATCATATGGACATGTTATCACTTTCCTAGGTTCCTTTGTCATCTATGGTTTGGTGAATTGTGAACATGTTAGTCATGAGAGTTGTTAAATGATTTGAAGAATGGAATAACATCTGTGTTAACTATGGGAGCAAGTGAGTCTCATTCAGAACATTGTGGAAACAGTCTATGAAGATGAATGATTGGCAAGCATGAGTATGTAGGTGCATTTTTCATTTGTCTTGCCTTTTCGAAATGTATCCAAGGATGTCCTTATAATTATTTTCTTTCTTCTAGGTTGATCTGTCTTCAATGGTGGAGCAAATGAGATACCCATCAGGGACATTGCTTTAGGAAAATCTTAGTATTTTTGACCTGTGGGGATGGTGAAGTCCGATTATCTTTGGTAACGTTGGTGAAGTAAGTTTGATAAGCTGTCTCTTAAGTTAGATAAAATCAGGGCAAAGCTGTTATAATTCAAGAATTTGGAAGGTAGTGAGACAAGGCTGTGCTTGTCACTGATAACTTTAAGCATTTACCTGGATGAAGCCATCCATGACAATAAGGAAGAGGATTAGTGAGTGAATGTAAATGGAGAAAAAATTATCATGCTAAAATTTATTTCTGACATTGCCATTATTTCGGAAACAAAGAAGGTTTGGCAACCATCCTTGTTTACATGAGTCAGGGAATGCACTGAATCGTTGAGGCCTTTACTTCGTAGAATTCCATTTTTTATGGTTGGAAGGAAATTACTTAGCTTTTCTACAAAAACACACTTTATTGCCGACTAGTTTCGGTTACACTGTACCATTTTCAAGACTTTTTTTTCGACTACTGTACTATATCAAAGTGAGCCTTAGACAATTAAGGCAGGTAAAGTGCATTGATAGAGGCTACTGTATGTAGGAGAAATGTAGTGCTACAGATATATGAAGTGGATTTCATGGATCGAGTTAGTAATGGGGAAGTCCTAAGAAGAGTAGGAGAGAGGTGTAGCCTCATGGAAACCTTTATACGAGACAGAACAATCTAATAGGCCACATCTTATACATAATGGCCTGATGAAGACAATGGTCGAGAGACAAGTGGGTGGCAAGAATGGAAGAGGATGCCTAAAAAAAAATGTGGAATAGGTGAAGAAGGATGTGAAACAGAAGAAATATTTAGGGGTGATAAGATTAGTTAATATGATAATTGAGCAGGTAGCTGCATCAAGAAATCTTAGAATTTTTTACCAGTGGGGATGATGAAGTCCGATAATCTTTGGAAACCATGATGAAATAAGCTGGATAAGCTGTCTCATGACAACACATGTGTGATTACATGATTCTTTCATAGCCCTTTCATTGATATGTATTTCCAAGGTTATTCTATTTTTTTTTCTTCCAGGCGGGCGTAGCTGTGTTATATGGTCAATAAGAGGGGGAAATGTTACTGATAGGACCTTTCAAAATGATGTGAATTGCGGATTGATATCTGGAGAATTTAAGGAAGCAAGTGAGAGTGTCACGGGAAACACTTTTGAAAAAAGTTTGAGGAGATGTCTCAGGAGAACACATGTGTGAGTAAATGATTCTTTCATAGCCCTTTCATTGATATGTATTTCCACCCTAGTTTTCCCACCCTTTTTTGAGCTAAATATTTTTATTCTTTCTAGGTTGAGTTTGGGAACTGGAAAATACATTCTAATGGCATGAACTGGTATATGCTATTGGAGTATATGAGGCCTTATGCATTGCTGTGAACTTGTCATTTTGCAGGCATATGGTAATGGTGAATGGCATTTCAACTTTATTTTACATATTTGGATAATGTGTGAGACTACTGCTATCTGCAATCCTTGGAAATTATGTAATATGTACTGTTTCCGATAGTCTTTTTAATTGTGTTTCAGGTTTGCAAGGATTTTATTAGGATCTTACATCAGGAGGAATATCAGTGTATTTAGAAGTTGATGATTTTAAGTATGGAATTGATGTTTAGTACAATCCATTTATTTGAAGATATTATTCTATTAACTACAAACACGATTACATAGTTCTGATTTTTTCGGGATCATGGTATAAGTGTTGTTGGGTATTCTATACACTGACCTATAATGATAACTTGGATGAACATAACTTTTTCCTTTTGAATGTTGATTTCCCATGAACATACTTGTGCATCTCAAAATGAATGGTTTGTTCAATTAATTACATTGTTAACTCTTCGGTTTACTTTGTCTCATGGTATTTATATGTTATGTTTTCTAGCAGCCTGTAACGTTCACCCTGAAAACTCCACTGGGCTTGCCTTAACCGGCCGGTTCCACGGTGACTCACTCTCCCATTTCCCCCGTATTCCCTTCGCTGGGCGTGCGGAGTCATGGTTCAGGCAACCACCCCTCCCCTTCCCAAATAAACCTTCCCCTACCCACACACCCACCTCCCACCAAACCACCCCTCCCCTTCCCAAATAATCCTTCCCCTACCTACACACCCACCTCCCACCAAACCCCCCTCCCCTCCTGGATAGGTCGGTGGGCTGGCCGGGAGAGCCCAGGTAACGATGCGTCAGCCAGGAGGCGAGTCTGGGGAGAGAGGCGAGCGAATATGCGTGTGTGAGGACGGGGAGACGGGAGACAGAGAGAGAGTAGACAGGAGACCGGTCGACAGTGGTCGACTCAGAGAGTGTCCAGCCTATGCATTGAGAAAGCGCCCGAAGGATATTAAGCCGTATCTCCCGACGCTCTTCGGGCAAGTACTCTGGGGCTGTGGACACCACTCAGGTGATTTCCTGGATATACGTAGCTGAGATTCGGCTGCCTTTTGGCAGATATGAGCCGAGATCCAGCATTCTCCTGTCTCAGAGATCCGGCTGCCTTTTGGCAGATATGAGCCGAGATCCAGCATTCTCCTGTCTCGAATCTTCAAATTTGGTACCAGAAGAAAAGACAATATTCTCATGGTATCTTGTATGTATGTCGCACTGTAATTTATTGGTATTTGTTTAAAAGGAAATCTTTATGTTTGTTAAATTCTGCAATAAATTAATTGCCATGTTAAGTGTGACAATTGTGTGAAGCCTCCCTTCAGTGCTGTCCATAGGAAGGCAACTCTGGTTGCCTGGCGCCCATAAAATTGAAATTCCTATGAGGTCAGCCCACGACTCAGGAGATCGGAGCCTGCCGGGAGCTGCCGGGTATTAGCTATGGTAGGCGGTCCCATCGGATCATAGGCCGAGGGAAGGCGTGACAAAATGGCGCCCAACGTGGGGCGGCAACGGCGACTTGCTTGACGGCAGTTTGAACTTTGATTCATTTTACTGGAGAAGCAAACTTAGTTTAAAGCATTTATTAGTGCCTTACAAGATCAAGGATTGTTTAATTGACTCATTACTACGTGTTTTATAATTTGTGTTGAACTGTTTAAGTGAAAATTGTGAAGTGCCTGCTCTTGATTTGTGCTTAGAGGCTTGAATAATGTTGTGATTTCAAGTTGTAGACACTTAAGATTTAATTTCAAATTTTCTGAGTTGATACAATCATTTATTGATTATTATGTAGTGTATGTCAATGTATAGGTTAAGAAATATCTTGTGGAATTGATTCTAAAATTTGTTTAAATTTTCTTTCAAGTAACAGGGTATAAAATTAAGCCAGAAAGGCAGAGGTATTCAGTGGATGGACCAGACTGGAGAGTGCTCGATCTTCGCCTTGAACGATTTGGACTTCCGGGGAAAGAAAGGAAATTTTTCCAGCCGGAGGAGAGCACTCGAGATTGGTGAGACCGTATGTTTTCTGTGATTGGCCAGAATGGAGGTTAACCGTTTAACTAAGGATGAGCTGATCTACGAAGTCGGAGTGCGCGGGGGCTCAGCTGGTACAGATGAAGGAATAGATGTTTTAAGAGGGGCTCTCAGAGAATTATTGCGTAGTGACCAACCTATGGGTGGCTTTAAGGAGGAAGAAAGCGTTGAAATAGAGTCAGAACTTTTAGTAATTGAATCGAAACTCACTTTAGTACAATTGGCCATACAGGATATTAAGAAGGGTGGGAAGGAAACCTCGCCCAGGAGAATTAAAACTCTGTTGTATCACTTAAATAACAGGATTAGTTATATCTTTCCCAGGTGTCAAGGGGGAGACAGAAAAAAGGGTAAAGTGATTTATCGCAATTTAAAACAATTGAGTACATTGTTTAGTAACTTAGGAGAAGGAGTAGAGTACCAAAGTCCAGATATATGTTCCATGTCCTCTTCTTCAGGACCAGAAGTTGAAAGACAAAGCTTACAGGGTCATAGGAGACCTGAAGTTAATGTTGCAACAGATCAGTATGAAAATTGTCAGGATGTTAATACATTTCATAGAGAGACTCGTGGGAATATGAGAACAGACCGAAATTATGAGGGTAGACCACAATTACATAAGTGGAACATTACATTTAGTGGTAGTCCCTCAGAAAGTGTAAATGCATTTATTGTCAGGATAGAGGAACTTGCAATAGCCCGTGGAGTGTCAGAAGCTGGATTGCTTCTTGGGGCAGTGGAATTATTTGAGGGGCAAGCTCTACTTTGGTTTCGGTCGGTGAGGAATGATATCTCTAGTTGGGAGGAACTCAAGGTTATGCTTCGCTCAGAGTTTCTTCCTTTGGACTTTGAGGAGAATTTACTCCAAGAAATTAGAAACAGGAAGCAAGGGATGACTGAGTCAGTGGGGACATTCATAGCCTGTATGTTAGGACTATATGATAGACTAAGTAAAGAAGTCGGAGAGGAAGAAAAGTTAAGTCAGATTAAAAGAAATTTAGCTCCCTATTATCTGGAAAAGTTAGCTTTGCAACCAGTGTTGTCAATTAAGCAATTGAAATCGATTGGCAAGGAACTAGATTTGAATAAATTCCGTATTGAACAATATGAGGCATCAAAAATGAACAAGGTTAGATCTTTAGAACCCGACTTGGCCTTTAATAAAACTTTCCAATTTAGGGCATCTCAAAAACCATTGGTGCAGTCTATAGGGATAAAAAGAGAGGGTATTAAATGTTGGAATTGTGACCAAAATGGGCATAGATTCTCAGAATGCAAATTATCCTCTAAAATATTTTGTCATCGCTGTGGGTACAAAAATGAAATAACCAGAAATTGTCCAAATTGTAGAAGGGGTAATAGAATTGATAGAACTTATAAGCCACAGAGACAGGAAAACTAAGGAGAGAGTCCGACAAGGGGCACTCGTACTCTCTAAATTATTTAGTTCCCCCCTATGTGAATCTAGACTTGGTGAAGTTGGAAATGGAAAGAGATAGTAGGATTTATCTGCCAATTTCAGTTTATGGTCTGAAATTTTATGGATTGTTAGACTCAGGAGCCACTCATTCAGTTATTGGTAAATCAGGTTGGAAATCTTTGTCCAAACTTAAGCTGTCTCTTGAAAAACCCACATACTCTAGTATTCAAGTTGCAAATGGGAATAAATGTCAGGTAAAAGGAATAGTGAGCTTACCTGTAGAAGTAGAGGATATTACCAGAATATGCGAGTTTTTAGTGGTACCAGATATCACTTATGATTTCATTCTTGGTGTTGATTTTTGGTGGATTATGGGCTTACAACCAAATTTATTAAAGGGTACTTGTAAACTGGAAACACCAATCAGTGTTAACTCTGTGGAGTCAGTAATCTCTAAGCGCAAGCTAAATGAAAATCAAAAGAGTCAATTAGAGAAATTGATGAGAGATTATCGAGAAACTATAGGTAGAAGGGGGATAGGTTGTACCAATTTAGTGGAACATGTAATTGATACAGGTGATTCGCCTCCAATTAAACGGCGTTATTACTCATATTCTCCCAAATTATTGGAAATATTGCATAAGGGCATAGAAGAACTATTAGACCAAGACATAGTAGAAGTTTCAAATAGTGCATGGGCATCTCCTGTGCTATTGATTAAGAAACCAGATGACTCCTATAGATGGGTTGTAGACCTAAGAGAGGTGAACAAAGTATCTAAACCAGATGCTTACCCTCTGCCAAAGGTAGAGGATATTCTTGTTCAGTTGCGAAACACTAGGTACTTGAGTTCATTGGATATAAAGTCCGCATTTTTTCAAATTCCCTTAGAAAAGAAAAGTCAAGAAAAGACTGCATTTGTAATTCCAGGGAAAGGCCTGTTTCAATTTAAAAGAATGCCTCAAGGTTTGAATACAAGTCCTGCTACTTGGCAGCGTCTCATAGACAAGGTGATAGGGGAAGATTTAAAACCCTTTGTGTTTTGTTACTTAGATGATATAATAGTAGTGTCCAATTCATTTGAACACCATTTAGAACTCCTCTATAAGATACTCGATCGTTTAGATAAAGCTAACTTGACACTGAATTTAAATAAGTGTTGTTTTTGTAGAAATGAGTTAAA
Organism: Ischnura elegans; assembly: GCF_921293095.1. Classification (NCBI taxonomy): domain Eukaryota; kingdom Metazoa; phylum Arthropoda; class Insecta; order Odonata; family Coenagrionidae; genus Ischnura; species Ischnura elegans. The sequence continues at coordinate 28,889,411 of NC_060253.1, forward strand.
ATATTTAGGTTACTTGGTAAACGAAAAGGGACTTCAAGTAGATCCAGATAAAGTTAAGGCAATAGCTGGATTTCTTCGCCCAACCAATGTCACTGAGCTTAAGAGGTTTATAGGGCTCGCTTCTTGGTATCGAAAATTTATTCAGAATTTCTCTAGCATCATGCAGCCTTTGAATGCTTTAACTTCCAAAAAGAATAAGTATGATTGGACAGAGGAATGTGAGCATTCTTTTAAAGTTATTAAGGAGAAATTAATATCCGCTCCTATTTTAACATGTCCTGATTTTTCAAAAGAATTTGAATTACACTGTGATGCTAGCAATCAAGGTCTAGGGGCAGTCTTGTACCAAGAAGATAAGGTGATAACTTTTATTAGTAGGGGCACCTCTAAGGCAGAAAAGAAATATTGTACTACTGAACTTGAATGCTTAGCTGTATTGTGGGCTATTGAAAAGCTGAGAGGATATCTTGAGGGCTATGAGTTCACTGTGGTAACAGACCATGCTAGTTTAGTTTGGTTAAATAATTTAAAAGACCCCAGAGGGAGATTGGGTCGTTGGGCTGTCAGAATGCAGCAATACCGATTTAAGATTGTGCATAGAAAAGGGAAGGAACATACTGTTCCAGACGCTTTATCTAGAAACCCATTACCGAATGATGGGATAAGTTTAAACTTAATTACAGTCATGGGAGAGAGCCAAGATATTTGGTATGAGAGTCTGAGAAAAGGAATAATAGATAAACCTGAGTCATATCCAAAATTTAAGGTCCAAGATTATCAGATCTATAAATATATTGATCCAGGTTGGAACCAATCTCATCAGTGGGTTAGAATCATCCCAAAGGATTTGCGGAAAGAAGTAATGATAGAATGCCATGATGATCCGGCAGCAGGGCATTATGGGTGTCTGAAAACAGTTAGTAGACTAAGAAAATTATATTATTGGCCTAAGATGAAGGCAGATGTTGTCAAATATATTAAAAGTTGTGATATTTGTAATCAATACAAGGCTACTCAGAATGCACCATTGGGATTCATGGGAGATCAAAGACTTGTTACAAAACCTTTTCAGATAGTATCATCTGACATTATCGGGCCTTTGCCTAAGTCAATTAATGGATTCATGTATTTAGTAGTGACCTGTTGTATGTTTTCAAAATATGTAATAATGAAACCGATGAGAAAGGCAACCGCCGACAATGTTAGAAACCATTTAGAGGATGATGTGTTCTTGAAATTTGGGGCTCCCCATACTTTACTTTGTGACAATGGTGTGCAATATAAGAGTAATAAGGTTAAAGATTTATGTGAGAAGTATGGTGTAAAAATTATGTATAATTTTTATTACCATCCCCAGAGCAATCCCACAGAACGAGTTAATAGGGTAATAAAAACCATGATAGCTGCATATGTTGGCAACAATCATCGCCATTGGGATAAAAATTTATCTAAAATTAATTATGCCATAAATTCTGCCGATCATGAGGTGACAGGATGTAGTCCTCATAAACTAGTATTTGGGGAAGAGATTTTCTTAAATGGGACGTTAAGGAAAATACAAATTAATGGTAGAGAGATTCCAGATTTTCAAAATCGTAGAAAACATTTAGAACACCTAGAGAAGGTCAAGGAAATAAGGAAGGAAGTTGTTGAGCGATTACAGCAAGCTTATAAAAAGAATTCCCATTACTATAACCTGCGGAGGAGAGATGTGAATATAGAGCCCGGACAGAAAGTTTTAAGGAGAAACTTTGTACAATCCAATGCTGCTAATTACTTTTCTTCCAAATTAGCACCAAAATATTTAGGTCCTTATCTAGTCCACTCTAAAGTAGGAAATAAGGCTTACCTTCTCCAGGATGAACAGGGACTAACAGATGGTCCCTGGCATATAAAAGACCTAAAGCTGGTGTAATACAAAAATTTTTCCAGGGAAAAATTTTTTATTTAGGAAGGGGGGGGAATGTAACGTTCACCCTGAAAACTCCACTGGGCTTGCCTTAACCGGCCGGTTCCACGGTGACTCACTCTCCCATTTCCCCCGTATTCCCTTCGCTGGGCGTGCGGAGTCATGGTTCAGGCAACCACCCCTCCCCTTCCCAAATAAACCTTCCCCTACCCACACACCCACCTCCCACCAAACCACCCCTCCCCTTCCCAAATAATCCTTCCCCTACCTACACACCCACCTCCCACCAAACCCCCCTCCCCTCCTGGATAGGTCGGTGGGCTGGCCGGGAGAGCCCAGGTAACGATGCGTCAGCCAGGAGGCGAGTCTGGGGAGAGAGGCGAGCGAATATGCGTGTGTGAGGACGGGGAGACGGGAGACAGAGAGAGAGTAGACAGGAGACCGGTCGACAGTGGTCGACTCAGAGAGTGTCCAGCCTATGCATTGAGAAAGCGCCCGAAGGATATTAAGCCGTATCTCCCGACGCTCTTCGGGCAAGTACTCTGGGGCTGTGGACACCACTCAGGTGATTTCCTGGATATACGTAGCTGAGATTCGGCTGCCTTTTGGCAGATATGAGCCGAGATCCAGCATTCTCCTGTCTCAGAGATCCGGCTGCCTTTTGGCAGATATGAGCCGAGATCCAGCATTCTCCTGTCTCGAATCTTCAAATTTGGTACCAGAAGAAAAGACAATATTCTCATGGTATCTTGTATGTATGTCGCACTGTAATTTATTGGTATTTGTTTAAAAGGAAATCTTTATGTTTGTTAAATTCTGCAATAAATTAATTGCCATGTTAAGTGTGACAATTGTGTGAAGCCTCCCTTCAGTGCTGTCCATAGGAAGGCAACTCTGGTTGCCTGGCGCCCATAAAATTGAAATTCCTATGAGGTCAGCCCACGACTCAGGAGATCGGAGCCTGCCGGGAGCTGCCGGGTATTAGCTATGGTAGGCGGTCCCATCGGATCATAGGCCGAGGGAAGGCGTGACAAGCCTGGTGCAGTGGATAATCATGAACTATTTGAAAAACTGTTCTTCTTAATCCGGGACAGGGTACTATGCATTAAGTGGCAGGCTGGATTTGTAATCCTGAGGGTGATACCTGTTGTGTGGACCTTTCTGCTACATTTGCCAGCATTAGCAAAATCATCATTCCTTAAAGTCTAGACATTATGGCAGTGCACCTTTAAATGGATGTTTTAAAAGCCTTAAATTATGTGCATCTGTTTTGAAATTAGTTTGATCAAATTGTACTACTATTTCAACAAAATTATGTTTTATTTATTCTGGAAAAATATTCTATTGCCCATGACTTTCCGTTTTAATGATCAAACATTACTTTATATGACTGTAATTGTAAACAGTAATGTGATTTACTGAACTGTGGAGATTGTAGTGAATTTTATTATAATATAAGGATGTGATTACGATGTGCCAGCTTTTTTTATTTCTATCCAGCAATTCATCTCAATAAGTATTTTAATTGTTAATGGTCTGGGTGTAATTTGGAATGCATTTGCTCTGTGCTGAATTAAATGCAGTTGCAGTCGGATTATTTGTCATGATTCTTAGAAAATTGGCAAGCAGATGGTTCTAGTATTACATACATGATTTGGAGTAGCAATGTTAACAAATTCACAACCCTCTTAGATTAGTCATCCTATCGCTTGGTTTGGGCATTTTTCGAGAGTCGAACCAAGGTCGTCAGACTAAAATACCGCCCGTATTATCAGGTATGCTATAATTTCCTATAACCTTGGGAGATTTCTTGAATCTAACTTCATAAATGAAGGAATGAAACATGGTTCCTTGTACCTATTCACCCGGATCGCTGAAGACAATTTTTGTTGTGTGGGTTGGGGATTTTTTCAGAGTTGAACCGAGATCTTCAGGGTCAAAAACCGCCCTTATTATCTAGTATAATGTAATTAACTATGAACGTGGAAAATTCCATGCACCGGACTTCCTGATTAAGGAAGTGAGACACGGTTCCTTGTACCTATACACACGGAGCGCTGTAGAACGAATGTTTTTTTCGCTTGGCTTGTAAATTTTTCCAGAGTCGAACCGAGGTCGTCAGACTAAAAACCGCACGTATTATCAAGTATACTATAATTTCCTATGACCTTGGGAGATTTCATGAATCTAATTTCATAAATAAAGGAATAAAACATGGTTCCTTGTACCTATGCACCCGGAGCGCTGAAGTAAGAAAATTTTTGTCGCGTGGGTTGACAATTTTTCTAGAGTCGAACCGAGGTCTTCAGTGTCAAAAGCTGCCCGTGTTCGCAAGTATATTATAATTATCTATGACCATGGAAAATTTCATGTACCAGACTTCCTAAATAAGGAAGTAAGACATGGTGCCTTACAACCCATGCATCCAGAGCACTGCAGTACGAAATTTATTTTTCCCGTGAGTTGACAATTTTTCTAGAGTCGAACCGAGGTCTTCAGTGTCAAAAGCTGCCCGTTTTCGCAAGTATATTATAATTATCTATGACCATGGAAATTTTCATGTACCAGACTTCCTAAATAAGGAAGTAAGACATGGTGCCTTAAAAACCATGCATCCAGAGCGCTGCAGTGCGAAATTTATTTTTCCCGTGAGTTGACAATTTTTCTCGAGTCGAACCGAGGTCTTCAGTGTCAAAAGCTGCCCGTTTTCGCAAGTATATTATAATTATCTATGACCATGGAAATTTTCATGTACCAGACTTCCTAAATAAGGAAGTAAGACATGGTGCCTTACAACCCATGCATCCAGAGCGCTGCAGTGCGAAATTTATTTTTCCCGTGAGTTGACAATTTTTCTAGAGTCGAACCGTGGACCATAGACTCAAAATACAGACGTATTATAAATTTCCATTTTATTAACTATTTATAAAAAAAATTTTATTGCCCTGCATCGATTACGTTGTGAGAAAACCGTGTTTCCTTTTACCTATGTCTCCCATTTAAATGCACGTAAAATTTGAATTCCCGCCGCGCTGGAGAATCAAGATGGCGGATTACATTGGTCAAGTGCGTGACACGACCTGGCTTTTACCGACCTTGCTGCCGACCACTATCCGCTATCGCCCTCAGACGGAAACCCGTGGAACTACTTGCTGCGTCTCAACCACAGATATATACACGTATATATATAGAAGTATATATCTGTGGTCTCGACCATGGTCTCAACTCTCAATACGTGGAAGTTGATAGTGAATTATTTGAAAGTTTTCCCGAAACATCGTTTCCTGAAATGGTAATTCAGTGCGGCTGTTTAGTGTTTTACCGTGTGTTACGTGAAAGTGATAGCTAATAGTTTGAGTGCATGTATATTTTTAGTGTGAATATGCATTTTGTTGTAATGATTCACACCGGATGAAAGTGAAAATTACAGAGGAGTGAGCGAGAGGAAAACTAATTGGTGTTCATCGACTTTCTCCAATGGAAGAGGATTCGCCATTTTTCAGGTAGCATTTAATTTTAATCCAGCACAATTGATTTTCAAAGATACTGCATACGACCCTCTGCATAGCAACTGTGAGACTCAAACTTCTAAAAATAGAATCGGCGAAGGAAAACTAAGATATTTCTATGGAATAGCGTATTTCAAAGGTCCTCGTTGGAGACATGATTCTGCCAAGTGCGAATAAAATTTTCAGAGACCTATTCCATGGCTTCAACTACAATTAGCCAATGTGTATACATAAACGTTGTCATTTTTTGTGAGATTTTTGAACGGTAGCCTTCAGCCTATTAATGGCATGAACGATTCTTTTGGTGAGCTGCATTCACCGGTCACAGAACACTTCGGAGAGACGCTCTCACAGTGCGACTCAGCTGAGCATTTCTGCGTTGTGGGGAGGGGAAAGAGAGGAGTGGAAGAATGGGAGAGGAAGGTAGTGAGAGGGGGGGGATTCCTTAGCGAATATTTACACTGAAATATTTCCAAGATCTATATTTGAAATATTTATTGGAATCCAAAGGTTGTATACATTTCATTTATGGTCACTAACTCACGAAAAAAAATGTAGGGTATGTAGGACCTACATTGTAGGTATCCACCAGCTAAAAGGGGACTAGCCTGAATTTTTTTATTCAACAGGCGGGTAGAAAATATTTTCTGAATTAAAAAAAGAAAATCACATGTAAATCTAAGGCCCCTATTAGCCTAGGCAACCAGACGCGCAACCGGTGGCGCGTCCGGTGGAACTGGTCAGTCGTGGGGCATAGAATCAAATGAGTCCTATTAGCCGAGGCAACCAGACGCGCCACCAGACTTTCCAGTCGCCTGAGCCCCGCAACCGCGCCTTCCACCTAGGGTTGCTCAGGCCCCTATTAGCCGAGGCAACCAGACGCGCCACCGGTCGCGCGTCTGGTTGCCTCGGCTAATAGGGGCCTAAGTTTTCCTTCGCGAGATATTGAATGATTACTATAATTAATTTAAAAGCGCGCAAACAATGTTTACAGCATGCGTTCAGTGTATTTACCGACTCCCGACGAAAGTTTATGAACAGATGATGTCACCCTTTGGGCTGTATTCAGAAACCTCATTACTGCTAGATACGTCGTTAGATGATGACGTAGCTGCTAAAGGGCTATAAGCTCATGATAACCATTTATTATTACATTAAAATATAGTAGCAATCCTTCAATAACCGGCTTTTATGCTAATGAGTAAATGTTTTACATAATTTTACTACCGATAAATACTGCCAACAATACCGTGATGAAACCTCTTCTGCTTCACCGTTTTAATTGCAATTACTTAACTTCTGAACGGGTCCTGTCATGCCTTGAAAACCATTTATAATTAAAGAAAAACAAATTAAGGACATATTAATGTCGCGCCTTGATGCTTGTGAAATACTTTTTTACGTAAAATAACTACTGTCAACACAACTATGCTGAAACCTCTTCGGCTTTGCCATTCTAATAGCTATTAAGTTTGGTATAGACCGTGGTTTGCCTTTAAAACCATTATTATTATATATATAAGTGCCCAAATAAAGTTGCAATCATCAGCTTTGTGCCTCTGATATCCAAAATTTGCGTAAAATACTCAAAGCAGCGAAGCCGTCTTCCAGTCAGCTACATTCATACTCACAAGCGCAGGTTTGAGGCTCTCAACCGGTTGTGGCTTCTTGGAAGTCCTTTCTCCCTCGCGTTGCCATCCTTGATGGACCGCGAGGGCCTAACACCTAGTACGATGAGGCTCGGTATAATTGCCATTAGAAGTAAAGCCCGGAAAGCCAAAGGTCCGTGGTTCGATTCCCGGTCCAGAGGAATTTTTTGTCGTAGCAATTCTAGTATATTTCACCGCCGTTCACGTGGCAGGTTTATAAATATTACACATACAAAACATGCCGTTGGAATTATGTAGTAGGAAAATTCAGAAACATGCATTAAGTTAGGATACATAAGTTAGTAAGCTACACTACCAATCAACTAACCAATACATGAACGCATCCACTACATCTCTTCCGCTAATGGCTTCAGTTTCCTCTAGATAGTTTTCCCCGTCAGCTGATGTTCGTCCTTGACCTACACCGCCGTTGCTTCCCCCTCGACCACAATCTGCTTTACGTTGGGGTCTAGGGAGTCACGTAATCTCTGGCTTTCAGTCGTCGTCCTTCCCCCCACTCTCTCCCCTCCCATTCATACTCGACGGGTTCAATGGCCGACTGACAGCGCGCTGCGGGCTCTCCAGTGGCGGGATATCTTCAAACCATGGAGGGGGCGCGCCCTATCCTCTCCAATAGCGGGAAGCCAGGGGGGCGTGGCCAAATTGCGCATTTAGCCATGATGCCGGGCCCCGCTATATATAAAGAATGTGAGTTACAACCATGTAAAAAAGAAAACTGGTACAACTACCATTATACCCCATTGTGACATACAAGTCACAAAGCTATATATATATATATATATATATATCATTCAAATATACTGACAAGGGGAGACCACGAAAGTTGCTCCGCCTTTTTCGATGCCGTATTTTTTATGGCCTTCGGAATGGTGAACACATCCCTGAACTAGTAGTGGTTCCGTTGAATGGGCCTTAGTTTGGCTGTAATTAATTAATTTTTATGCGGTACTTTTCACAATCCGCATATAGTCCCATGATATCACGCTAATCTCAAACGGGTCGGGTGGGTTAGTGGTTAGCGTTTACGGCTGCCACCCGGGAGACCAGGGTTCAAGGCTCCATGACGGCTTTAAATTTTCTTGCCTCCATTGTGATCATACGGCGTCAACTTTTTTATTAATTTTAATTGCGACAAGCATAGACATGAGACAATTTTTTTTATCACCATAATGACGTTTAGGTATTTAAGCAGTGTCATTTTCAACGCGGAGAAGTGGAGGCTCCACTTTCTACTCAAAAACATAACGAAAGATTAACGGGGGGCTAAAACAGTGGCTTTTTTTGGTAGAAATGACATTTGTTGGTGCATATCTTGTTATTATATTGGAAGGGCTACGGAAGATTTTGGGAAGCGGCGAGCACAAGACACATTTGGTGTAATTGTTGCTTTTAACCCTCTAGCGGGCGCGATTGCTATTGCTTCACAACCGGGCGAATGGCGTACTTTGCCTATGTTATGTGCATATATGATAATACTCGATTTTTGTTAAAATTAATCTTTACTTGTAGAAATTAGTAAAATCTTATACATTTATAGGTGATACAGATATAAAGGTACAGAGGTGGTATACGGCCGGTCTCCCGGCGTAATTTATACTCCACGTGTGACGGGTTCCTCTTGCTGATCTAAAAAAAATTAGCTACAGTACCTCGAACTTTGAAAACTCGCAATATAGACAGTCAAAGTACATTGTAGGAATACACGAGACCATTCTGGCCCAGAATGTACGCACGATGTTGAAATCCTTGGTTTTCGAAGAATGACGTATTTTATACGCCAGCACGTTCGGTCCAGGGTCATAAACTTTTATTTCATCCTATTTATTAATGGAAATTATATTTCGGAATGGTTATTTTAGCACATAGGTACTGTGTAAGTAAATTCCCTTTGGAGTAAAGTGAATTACAAGTGTTCGAGAAATATGGCATTTCATAATCGTTTTTTGTTCTTATTAATGATGTCTGTACGGATGTTGTTGGTCGCCGCGAGCCTTTAATGGCATGTGCTCTAGCAAGAGTGGTTTCCATTATTAATGTGGAAGTTGATCAGTATAACCAATGAAAAAATTAACAATTTGGCGCACACCAACCCCATGCTAGTGTAGTCGTCGTATCTCCGTGTTTGAAATGACACTGCTTAAATACCTAACGCCATTATGGTGATAAAAAAATAGTCTCATGTCTATGCTTGTCGCAATTAAAATTAATAAAAATGTTGACGCCGTATGATCATAATGGAGGCAAGAAAATTAAAAGCCGTCACGGAGCCTTGAACCCTGGTCTCCCGGGTGGCAGCCGTAAACGCTAACCACTAACCCACCCGACCCGCGCGAAATTTGCGCGATATCATGGGACTATATGCGGATTGTGAAAAGTACCGCATAAAAATTAATTAATTACAGCCAAACTAAGGCCCATTCAACGGAACCACTACTATTTCAGGGATGTGTTCACCATTCCGAAGGCCATAAAAAATACGGCATCGAAAAAGGCGGAGCAACTTTCGTGGTCTCCCCTTGTGAGAGAAATTATCAAGAATCGACAAAATAAAAAGGATAATGATGTACTTACCTCAATTATTATGCAAAAAAATTATCCAAATTGATGTGTTGGAGCAAAATTATAAAATAAAACAAAATGAACTCGGCACTGAAAGATTGAAGTCAACCATGCGCAGAGACCTGACAGAGGTCGCCCTCGGGAGGGGAAAAAGCAAACTAAAAGTACTACATGAGAGGTGATTGGGTAGACTAACTGTTACTTTGAAGTCACAATGTTATGATGTGACCCCTCGTGCCGGGGCACATTCGGGAAAAGGGGAATTGGAGGGCAAAAGGGGAGGGCAGAGGTGTAGCGTGGATATCCCATGCACCTCGGGCGAGGGAATGGGGTTTGGGAAGAAAAGGGGAAGGGGTTTTTTTTCTTTGGGAGAGGAATGGGAAGGGGTGCGCGGTAAGGGAATGGAACGTATGAGCGATCTCTTGGTGATCGGTGCGCTTGAAAGAACGAGAGCCTTCTACAAATCCTTCGTTTAACACAAATTTAATGAAAATAATAAATAATCGAAGTACAAAATCATACATCAAACTTCTGCTTCCTTGCGGGCGTATGCTAGAGTTCGACTGAATATAACATTAAATGAAAATTGAACAAACAAGTGAAATAACTAATTCTCGCCTGATTGATTTCATCAGTCAGGCGAGAATCATCTTGCACCATCTGATCACCAAGTTAAATACAGTATAATCACAAGAAAAACGTACCCTGTCCTTACAAACTAATACACACATACACACTCGCACACCTGGGGGGAATTTGGGGGAATCGGAACACAGTAAAGATGGGGGGGGGGGTTCTTCTACACTGAATGGGGGGACAACTTGGGGATCAGTTAGGGGTTCATAGACGACACTGGTCCGGGATCTTCTTAAATCTTGGGGAAGGGGAATTGTCTTATTTCGTGGTAGGGATTCGGGATTATGGTACTTATCGGATCCGGGTCGCGTCAACGCCGAGGGCCGAGTTCCTGCTTTCGTAGCGGCTCCTGGTGAGGGATGTTGCCTTCCGCCGTGTCTCCTTGGTGGGATGGCGCGTGACGGCTTTTCTTTGGCGACGGAAAATTATCGGCCCGTCTCCTTTTTTCACGCCGCGCCTCAACTTCCGGTCCGGTCCACCCGAGCCACGTCCCGACGAATCTCCTCCGGCTGCGTACGTCGCTGGCAACACTTCAATAACGAAAAACCAGGCCGACTTCTTCCTTCAGCTTCGCACACTCACGCCCCGCGTGACCCGTCTCTTTTCCTTATTCTCCTCTCGGCGGCCAAAAACGCAGGGTTTATATCCCCCGAAATTCGGGGTGGCATACCTGGGGTGGGGCCGTGGGAGGGTCCTTAGATGGACGCCCCCGAGTCATACCACACTGGGGAGGAGGGGGGGATTTCTTCGTCGTTGCACAATGCAGGGACTCGGATAAGAGGGAATTGAAGGGGGAGGGGGGGGAATGAATCACGTCCACACCGCTCACTCGCATAGCGGGGCAATCCACACACGCACACACAAATACAAAGGAAAATGAACCTCCACTTGACTACGAGGTAAGGCTCTCCCTTTTTCAAAACGTCCGTTCGACCCTCAATGCGGCCGGCCAAACGGCGTCGGTTACAATACAGAGGCCAAGAACTGAAAACAAAATATCAAAAAGTGCATAAATGTGGTATGCTACCTCAAAGTCTCCCTGGGGCATAGAGGGAGGACACCTCTATGTAAAGGCCGTTTTACACGGTACACGGAATTGCGCAGAGCTGCATTAATTTCTAAAATGGCGTGGAATTGCGCGAATGCATGAACGAAATTAGAACATGGCTATTTTGCCGTCTCGCGTCCACGCATTCTCGCATGTGTTCTAACCATTCACCGCTTTACACGACGCAATTTTGATTGCGCCTTCGCACGTATGTCAGATTGCGCAAGGACTGTTGCCGCGAATCCCAGAAGACTATCGCCAACTACCGGCGAAAAATGTAAGCAGCGCGATGGTGAAGGCATGAAGTAGCGAGATATTTATGGGCATTGAGTAAAATGGCAGGCTTTTAGACCACAATGCGTCGCGAAGAAGAGTCGTAGGAAATGTTGCCCTTTTCTTAATGGGGAATACTCGCACATTAGTATTGTTCAGTGTTTTTTTTTTTTGAGAAAAATAGTACGAAAACATAAGCGTGGCATTATGGTTGTGAGGCTACCTGTTTTGGTGGTAATGGAAAAACATAATTTGCCTGCCCTTGTGAAATGAAAAATTGAGTATTTAATTATTATTAAAGGTATGCTGATAATGTTGGACTTTATGGACGATTTACGAATGCCCTGCCTGCCTGCGCCCCTCCCAACTTCTCTTTACCACTTAAATTAACAGTAACGCCCATTCGCATTAAGCCTTTTCATTCTATCCATATCCTTACTTTCATCCTTCCTCTCCCCTTTAACCTCTAATCTCTCCACTATGAATTGCACCATAGAGAGAGTATGTACTTACTCTATGATAGCACTTCATTTCTTTTCCTCTCCGTCCATCACACCTTTTCCGTTCTTTTTTATACTCTCATCTCGGATGTCTTTATTCTTTTCTTGCTCTTTCCTCGTCGTCTAAGTTTCTGCACTGTCACAGGCTACATCCTAAGCAATATATTTGGTAGATAATAAATATAGTTTGTAATAATTATGCAGAAATAATCATCAGGTACCAAACACGGTATATTTTTATTGGATGAAAATTATGCATGTGTAGTTTTGTGTTGGTAGAAATATGATGAGTTGTTGTTCACCCGTAAGACTGACTCAAGGTATTCATTACGTGAGTGTAAGTTCTATTATTGGTAGGAAACTATTATGCCTAATAATGTGGAGGACACATGCATGATATCACCAGGCGCCTATTATGATTGATTCTATCAGAACAAAATAAAAACGAAAAAGGGGAAAGACTTAGTTTGAGCTCTCAATGAAAGCGGGCAAGGATAAAAGATAACTAAATTTCCCTTAAAATATTAATAAATAAGCAAACAAGTCGTATAATTAATACTTCCGATGGTTTTTAACTATCGAAAATATATTTATGACAACTATTAAGACATTAGAACTTTCGTTGAGCATGAAGATGTGGGTTAATTACTTACTGATATCTTGAATATATCAAGCACTATTTAAATATTTGCGTAGTGAAATGTTAGTAACGACTGGAATAAATATAACACCGAAGTAAACAATAATTTCGTGCACATTAGTATTTTTGATTCCTCGTGCGATGAGACACGTAGAAAACTGTAGGATAATATGTATCCCTACAAAATGCTTAGAAATGATGAATGCGCTTACCAGAGTGCTTAAAGTACTTGAAAATAGAGCAATATACATTGATGGTGCTTGGTAATGATTAGGTGTAATGGCATATCAAGGATGTTATTTTGTAGGTAACGTTTATAATTCTCTTTAAGTCGTCAATTACAACTTTTGTTTCTTCCTTATGTGTGAGTTGTGACGCAGATACGTTTCGCTATTCTTTGGTGCAAGCCGGACTACTCAGACTATCTATCTCAGAATGCTATCAGGGTGAGAATCGCGTGACTGAGAACTTATCCTTCGCCTTGTGTTCTGGCACCAAGAGTCGGGGAGGTCGCGAAGAATTTAGGAATAGTGAAGAAAGCATCGGTAAGACTTTCGCGGGCGATGAGAGGCAAACTGGCACTTTCAAGTCACAGAAGGTATAGGAAATACCCGAAGTTCGAGATCAGCGGAAAACGTAGTTGGTCGCGCTGGCCGTGGGGACCGACTTTTGAAAGTCGGTCCCCACGGTCTCATGGTCTCTTACGACCATAAGACAGAACGTCGTACAGTGGGCTAGAATTGTAAAAAGCTGGCTAAAACCTCAAAAACGATTTTTTTTAGCTAGGAAGCGTCTATTACTATTATATCTATTATCCACATATAAAAGTGAATGAGACCATATTGCATCCACTCGCTTGCCGCATCGCCGTACTCTCCGCCGGTCAGAACCGGAGGCGACCGCATGCTGGAAAAAGCGATTTTAAAGTCGGGGTTGCAAATTGGTGCAAGGTTTGACTTTAGATCCACAATTCAGAAGCTTCATACAACGACATGGTATCAGTCACTAGGCGGAAGTCCGAGGCAATATCTACTTTTTCTCTACGTTTATGTAAAAAAATGGGCTGAAAACAGGCTCCGCCATTTTGTTATATATCTATGGTTATTGATGAAACAAAATCTTTAAAAACCCTTCAAATGGAATAAAAAGAAGCGTCAATTAAGATGGTAAAACAGTTTTGTCCATAAAACTATTCATGAAACCACGAGGATAAAGTTGGCGATTTTCATAAAAAATCGAGGTTGGTAGTTTTTCGCTAAATTTGTGCAACTTTGACCTCACATATATTGTTAACGTGAAAACACTGGCAAGAAATAATCTGGAAAGTTATCCACAATTTATTTGAGAATATGTATGCGAAGTTTCCACTTCCTTGCTCAAAAAAATCGTTTTTGAGGTCTTGGCCAGCTTTTTACGATTCTAGCTCACTGTGCGACGCCACTCTTATCGCTCTCCTTTCGCCCGCGTGCTGCTTCGCCGATGCAAATGGAATTTTCTCCACCACCACCGACGATGACCTCACCTTTCCTGAAGGTGAGACTCCCTCCTCCTCCATTGAAAACTTTTCCGATAACCCTGAATAGACATCCCGCGAATGAGTACCCAACCTCAACCACCCCCCATTCCTACTTCTATATTTTGCCTCACTTACACCTACCTAAAATATACATATATGCCAGGCTTGCTGCTCTTAGGTTAGATAGCTCTTGAAAATGATGCGTAAGCATTGAAACCGGTATAGAAAATTTAAAAAAAGTGTGGAAAATTACTACAGCTGTTTGAATTATTACTATAAAACCATTCTCTTAGTTTTTCATCTTTTCGTACATGAAAAACGTTAACTCCAAAAGTACTCCGGTAAAGATTATGAGTTACTATTTTAAATGCTAACCTTACTCAGATGGCATAATATAAGATAGATATCTATTTCTTATGGTTTTATTACGGAAGAAAATGATAAGTAGCATATCGTACGATAAGGCACTTAAGAAAGGCAAAGATAAGAATTTAGGGTAAGATAGGTAAGGAATGCAGTAAAATATGCTCATATAAACGTAATTTGCTATTTTGTTGTTCACCTTTCCCTGGTTATAAGCGATGAGTCTAAAAGCCACTCCGGTGAAGCTTATGGGTTAGTATTTTAAATGTTAACCTAACCCAGATGGTCCATAATAAGAGAGTTATTTATTTCTTACATGGTTAAATGGCTATGGCACAAAATAAGAGAGTTATCTATCTTATCAAGAAAAGGTTTTGCATACTATGCTTTTCATCTACACCAGCAAGTTGCTTGAAGTTGTCGAAATATTTCTATCTACAGGAAAACCTCTTGTAAGTTTTTCAGCTCCTATAAAGACTCGCTGAATTTCTGGTGTGGGGTGGGAAGCTCTTTCCTCGAGAGTGGGGGATCACACAGCAGCGCCATGGAAGAAAAGATCGTAAGCGCTTGACGTTGAGAAAACATGCTCTGGAATTTGAGCTACAGCGTAGTCATTACAAAGATGAGATTCATGAAACGTATCTTATTTCCAAGAAGAAGAATGAATGTTCTCATCTACCGAAAAGAAAATTCAAATCGCGTTGTCTACGTGATAGAATTACATCGAGAAAACAGGCGTTTTATGGTATTTTTGAGCGCCAAAAACTAAATAATAAATGCTTTTCAAAATTTTCTTTTTCACTAGCCGAGAACAATAATTTTAGCTTAAACCATATCCAAAACAAGTTCTCTCCAGAGTGTATAATAAGCGAGCAAATGGCGAGCAAACTGAAGTCTGCAGAGCCGTTTTTCGCGGAGGTATAGAACACCCTTAAATTCATGTCTGGCAGAACTCTTGGTAGCATGAAGATGCAAAGCATAGAATGCTAACTTTTTTTCTTGTGGTGGAGAGAAACAAATTACTGTGGGAGGAATCGACCCTATGTCCTTCGATATAGAAGCTAGCAATGCTATCCACTACACCACTAAGTCATGTTACCTAAGAAATGCTCTCATATGACAAAACTCCTTTGAGTCTCTTTTTTTTTATTTTTTCCGATGAAACGTTCACGAGCATAGAAGTACGTGCACAACAGATGAAAATCAAACCACATTTTTTTCCGTCATTTTAACCTAAATAAGTCAAGCCATTGATAATAATCGACACCATTTAACCTAATTCAATCAATGTATTTCCTTTCAACGTACTTCCACTTTTACGGAAAATTTGCTAGATATTAATGGCACATCATAAAGTTTATGACATCTTTGAAGAAGTTCAGCATTCACATTGAAATGAAATAAGCAATGAAAATATGACAATTTGTATAAACCATTGAGTAAATAATGCTGAGTATCTGTTGCTGCAAGAAAGAATGGGTTTCGCCACTACCTGTATTTAAATTCTCATGATTCATGACCTTATCAATCAAATGTGTTCTCAAGAGAATAAACGAACGAAATCCTTAAAGATTTACCTTCATCCCCGTCATTTGCACAAAAAGACAGGACATTGCATCAAAAAACGACATAAGGACAATTCTACAATAATTTTGCTGTCGCATGATGAACCATGAATTGGAGAAAATACCTCCATAATATAAGGTACAAAAATATAAAATTGAATGATACTGAAATTGGCACTGCCTTCTCCAATTTTCCATTATTTATTAATTATTATTTCGCCCCTTTACAGGAATTTGCATGGTAATTGTCATAAAAACAAGTAAATCACACAATTGAAAATCACCATGCTCATTCTATAAAACTGTTACCTGAGCATTCGCACTTGAGTTTCTTTAAGTCTTCAGGGAAACATATTTCCCTTAATTTTTTTAAAACAATTCAATTCTCTACTAACTTCGAGGCATACCATGCATACCTCTGCTTATCATTGAACGCTGGTGGGGACAACTGATGATGCACGATTGAATGGACTTTTAATCCATCCTCACGTGAGGAAATCTCTCTTTTCCCTTGAAGGAGGAAGGTGCAGTTCTGGATTCGTGCAATAAACTGCTTTACTTTCCTGTAAAAATATACATCGCACGGTTGGCTTACGGATGTGCACTTCGGTGGTAAAGTTTTTACGCTGCATATCGGTTCTTCTTCCTCGTCTATAAATAGCTCATCATAAATGGCACTATTTGTTTGTCCCCCACGGATCAATAAGAAAAAAATTTATTGTTCTTAACACATGACTGGAGAACATTTTTTAAAACTTGAAATACAACCCAATCATAAGTTTTCCAGATTTAGAATACACAACAGAAACATTTAAAAATTCACTCTCCTGTTTCTTCACACACTCGCGGACCAAAATCACCTCCAGGTTCTGACATTTACAATAAAAACTTTAATAATCAGATTTCCTAAGGCCGTAGTAGCATACTGCGCTGTATATGAGTGTGTTACTTCGACCACACTCCCAAGAGCCACCTGAACAATAATCACTCATTTCTTGGGGAGCTTTCTCTTTATATCCACCTCTACGGACACCCGGTCTGATCTGTATTAATTACAAAATCTATTATATTTGGAGATTGGGCTTTGCTTCTGATACGTCATTGCTGATTGCAATATTTCTTCAGCACACGCCTGCTTGCTCGTTGACATATATTTTGTTACTTTTGGTCCCGCGATTCTCTTAGGTGTCTCTTATTGAAAGATGCAACCCATGAAGCCCTGGCAGAGAATTCAAATCCTGGAAATATGTGCTGAAATAGCATATTCTTGTAACGTCCGGGTCATCACCGGATCATTCCTGTTCCTGGCTTCCACAAAGCGATCGTATACCCATCTGTTGATCATTTAAAGTTTGTCGAGTTTCGTTCCCCGTGATTTTATATTTTTCTCCCGTATGGAGCCTGGGAAACTCTCCGTAGACAGTATATTTAAAATATTTTGCTTTGGAAATGAGTTCCCTGCACTTCGGTGCCAGCACCACAGTTTTATGATTCCTGCTTGGATGAACCTTGGCAACGGAAAGAATAATTTGAAGCAAGGATTAGCTTTCGACATAAATGTCAGTTTAGGGCGTATTCTCAAAAAGAAGTGAAGTAAAAAAATGTAAAACGTCTGAAATGAAGAAATCTGAAGACGATGTAACAGATAACAAAAAATGGAGGAGGTGGGAGTGTGGAAAAAATTCACAATCACCCAGTCTCGAACTCTGGTCTTTCAAAACAAACATTCGACTCGCTACCACTAGGCCAAATCGGCCTTGAACAATGCGAGAAAAATTTAATATTATATTCTAGGTAACCATATTTTTAAATTTTTAAATGCTTTTTTCTCTCAAACCCGGGCGTATTTGGACAAAACCCTTCAACAGTATTCCTATCTAAGCGTCTACTTTCAAATAAAAAAGGTTTCAACTTCTTTCTTGGAATAAGTTTGGCAAAGTCTCCTTGTAAGCTCAATAGGGTCGTGTAATAAATCGTTTTTTACTCATTGTATTCGACTGGTATTATAACTCATTAAACAGTGTTTAAACGAAGTAGTTTAGCTTCTACGAGCGAAAGAGTGCAGGACACGCCAAAAACTATGATAACGGCAAGACGATCGTCTTCTTCATCTAGTCACGGGCAAAATATTTGATTGGTGCACTTCATTGTTTTTCTATTGAGAGAAAGACATCTATGCATTACGAATAGATTCTAAAAATTAAATTTTACCCATTTATTGATTTTTTTTAAATGGTCAAAACGTAGATTTCGGTAGAGGTAGGCATGTGTCTCTTGTGTGATCTATATTTAGAGAAATTGATATTTTGATAGACGTTGCCTGCTCACATGAAAATACAGATAAAACTTTTATATTCAAGATTATCCCGGAAACATTTGCATGATTGTCTAAAATAAACACTATAAGTACGAGGTAAGTAAATTATTCAGTATCTTTAATGAATGTATCATGCACGTGAAACCTAGAACAGATGCTGATAACGGGAGATGGGAGAGAAGGAAGACGATTAATTAGTAGGCACAACATAAATGGTGGTAAAATTCTGTTTTACCTAAACAGCAATCACTGCCTTAATATTTGATCTCTCTGCCGTATATTTATATTATATCTGCCTTACTGTCCGTTGAATGTTTACGGGGTACCTTTCACTAGTAAGCTAAGCCGGCGAGCTAGAAAATATCATGAAGAGTGGCCAACTAAAGATTAAAAAATCGAAAGCAAGTTCAATTTGGGAGGATAAAACGGTAACCCGCGGAAACTTCATCGGCTGGATTGTAGATTCTTAGATTGCAAGATTACTGACCCTAAATGGGCTGGAGTACGATATGGAGTAGAATTAAGTGGACACTGAGGAATTAAAATAATTAGTTAATTAAAATTAATAGGCCATGGGCGACCAAGATGATGGAGAGCATAAAAATAGGGAAGACGTTTTAGATGAAGGAATACAGTACAACGAAGTTTGGGACGACTTGCAATGGTTTGCACCGAAGGGACACCTTTGGGAAAGATTAAAAAAATGGCAGAGGCAATAGTTGAAGTAGCATTATCAGATGCATGGGGTATCCAGGATCAAAACTGGGGGGGGGAGGGGATTTCCGTGGTCGTTCAAGTTCATCTACATCTACATAATACCCCGCAAGCCGCCTAAAGGCGTGTGGCAGGGGGTGTTAGGACACCAGCCGTTTACAGCTAAAAAATTTAAGTGCTCAAACGAAGTTGGGACTACCGTTTATTAAAGTCCTTTATGGTTCGGGGGAAAACGGATTCGCATATCTATTCGTTCGGCAAAACATCTCTCTTAATTTATCACTTCTATCGGACCTGGAAATATAATGTGGCTCTAATGTTATGTTCTCTGTATCGCTCTTAAAGATATCCATTCTCAATTGTTCAAGCAATCTAAGCTTAGTGCGCAGCCTCCGAGTCTCCAACGGCTCCCAGCCTAATTCGCTTAACATCTGGGTAACAATGTCTGTACGCCCGTAGCAGTTTTTGACGAAACGCGCAGCCTTCCTTTGAATTTTATTCAGTTCGCGGATTAAGTCTTTCTGCACCGGATCCCATATGCTCGCTGCATATTCAAGGTGCGGTCGGACGAGAGCGAAATAGCACCTTTATTTTACTTTCTCATCCGAAAATCTTCCCACAATACGCTTGACGAATCCTAATTTCTTCATGGCTATGCCGCAAATATTCTTTATATGTGTTCTCCACGTGAGGTTCGAGGTTATCGTAACTCCCAGGTACTTCACTTCGTCTGTTGCCTTTATGTTAATGCCATCCACTGCATAAACATGGTTAGAGTTGGACGAATTCCGCAAGAAATGTAACGCCATGCATTTGCTCAGATTAAGTTCGAGTCCCCACTCTTGGCTCCACAAATGAACGTTGTTTAAGTCAGATGATAGAATTTCATAGTCAGAGTGATCACTAATTTCGCGATAGATGACAGCGTCGTCAGCAAATAAACGTATTTTACTGCTAATGCGGGAACAGAGATCATTAATGTATATAATGAACAACAGGGGGCCGATTACGCTTCCTTGTGGAACACCTGATGTAACGTTTACAACATCGGAGCTAATTTCGTCAAGAACAACTTTTTGTTTACGATCTCTGAGAAAGTCGCGTATCCAGTTTAAAACTGTATCGTTTAATCCGCATGACTGTAATTTGTACAAAAGTTTGTTGTGAGGTACAGTGTCGAAAGCTTTCTTAAAATCTAGAAATAGTGCGTCAACTTGTCTTTTCGATTCACCAGATTTTATAACGTCGTGAAGTAAGAGCGCGAGTTGTGTTTCGCATGATCTACCCTTTCGGAATCCGTGCTGACAGTCATGGAGGAAGTTACGTCTGTCCAAGAAAGTCATGATATTGCTAACGACGATATGCTCAAGTATCTTGCCTATAATCGATGTTAATGAAATCGGACGGTAGTTGCCTGGGTCATGTCTGTTTCCCTTTTTGAATATGGGTGTAACGCTTGCAATTTTCCAGTCTGGCGGTAACTTCCCTTCGGAGAGTGACTTCTTGAAAATGATCTCTAAGTAAGGTGCGATCTGTGGAGCTAACTCTTTGAGAACACGCGCGGGTATTCCCTCCGGACCCGGAGATTTACTATTCTTAATCGATAGCAGTTGTTTAGTTATGCCATCACGTTGTATAGATATCTCTTCCATCGATTCCTTAGTATATGTAATGTCTAAATTGAACTGAGTATCGTCAGTAGTGTATACACTTTCGAAGTGGGAATTTAAAGTGTTAGCTTTGTTAATATTTTCGGTGACAAGTTTACCATCTTTATCAAATAACGAATCTACGGTTGAATGTTTTCCCTGAAGCTCTCTCGCGTACGACCAAAAGTATTTAGGATTTTCTTCGAGTAATTCTCCGAGTACTTTTTTCTTAAACTTTCGCATTGCAGTTCGCATTGATTTCTTAGTCATTGAGCGTTGTGCAGCGTAACTTTCTTTAGCTTCAAGTTCCTTCGATTTATTACGTGTCGTGATGGATTTTCTGTACAAGTTGTATAGTTTTCTCTGTTTCCTAAGTTCCCTTCTGACATCGTTATTGTACCAGCGAGGTTCTTTATTATCACATTTCAGTTTTTGCGGAATATGTTCGTTGATGCCTTGGCGCAGAATTTCTAGGAAGTGTTTCCATATCACATCTGTGCTTTGGTCCTTTGATGTAACTACGAATTTTTTGTAGTAGTCATTAAGCATCTCGCCAAATTTAGTGAAGTTGCATTTATCAAATAAGTAAATTTTACGTTTTGGTTTTACGGCTGACACTACATCAATTTTTAATGTTGCAAATATTACTCTGTGATCGCTTATACCGTCAATAATATCGACTTGTTTTATCAACTTAGGATCGCTCACTGCTAAAAGGTCTAATATCTTATTTCCTCTCGTAGGTTTGTCAACTACTTGGGCTAGAGATTGATTTGCAAGTATGTTGAGTAATACCTCGCTGATTTCTCTATTCCTTGAATTCGTTTTTACGGTGTAAGTATCCCAGTGTATGGATGGAAGATTAAAATCACCCCCGATTACTATTACACTATTACTGTCTCTCTGAGTAAATGCAGATATTTGATTTTCTAGAAGGTACAAAATATAGACTTCGGAGTTCGGCGGTCTATAAAAACAGCAAACATGAATACTCCTTTTGTTTCGTTGTTTAATTGTACACCATACGCTTTCTATTTCGTTGTCAATTATTTCGTGGGCGGCGCTGTGCAAATGTGATTTAACTGCTATAAAAACTCCGCCACCTGTTCTATTGCGTCGATCGTATCTGTAAATTTTATATTCTGGAGGAGGAGGAGTTGTAACATTTTAGCGCAGTAAAGGTTAATGAAACCCAAATTTTAAGAAAATTATGACAGTCCCATATTTCGTTTCAGGCTTGATTTTGTGGGAGTTCGCTATACCCATGGTAAAAACACAAATGGTAATTTCCACCCTTTAAATTCAAAACTCAACAAAATGATCCAATCGTTGCCAGGTGATGGCCGGTGACTCCGCGTAGTTGTGTCAAAAGGGGGCGATGGGGATGGTGGGGACTTCTTCTCTAATGAGGGACGGCGTGGCTCCCGTGTCGATGAGGATGGTCGCCCGGCCTCGCCTCGCCGGAATTTCTGTTTTTATTTGCCTCCTACCTCGGCGGATGCGGCATAGCTCGTCCCGTCTGCTCGGCTGGTCGACGTCGTCAATTTCTCCCGCTCTTTTTCACCATCGCTGAGTCCCCTCCACGCGGCAGCGGGGCTGGTGTCCGGACGGGGTTGTGTCATAGATCTTTCATATAGTATATGAAAGATCTATGGGTTGTGTATGGAAACAATAGAGTTTATATTACTACAGCAGGCTCCACTGTGGAGTAGTTGCTGCGTTACTGTGAAACCGGTCTCCGCGCATTCATTCGCACTCCAATTAGCAAAAGAATTGGTAGGTGTCAATTTATTTGGCTTTGGATTCCCTTCAGAATCCTCTATATTATTTCTACTGTATAGATACCTTTTTCTCAACTTATACGCAACCAAATTCTACAAATGAGGTACCAAAATGCACAGAATTTATCAGAGAACATGCGACGGCATATATTACGCCCTAAATATTACTATTGTTTCCAAAAATTGGTTTTAAAAAATAATAATTGATTCCGGAGAGATTGTCCTCATCCCAAGAATACAGTTAACGCCTTCGGATCCCACCATGTCTTTTAATTTGACTCGAAGACAATTTCCCATTAAGGTTTCCTATGCGATGACTATTAACAAGGCTCAGGGTCAGACTTTGCAAAGAGCTGGCTTATTCCTGCCTGACCCTGTATTCTCTCTTGGCCAACTTTATGTAGCATTCTCTAGGGTAAGATCACGCTCGTTCTACTAAAAAGGGAAACTGTCATGGCCCAGTGGCTACGATGTTTGACTATCAATTTTGTTTGTTCATCAAAGTTTGATCATCAATTTTAATCATTTAAAAAATATAGCTCTTCCGTTTATGTTTTTTCCTACTCTGCAGTGCGCTAAAAGTTCAACTAATAACGAAATCCGATTGGAAAACTAGGCATGAACGGTAAGAATGATTTAACAATATCGTATTGCAACATAAAAGGAAACCAAATATATGTGCATCTTAATAATGCGCCTTGTTGTGACACAAAAATGAAATAATTCATTGGCAGATTCCATGCGAAAAAATGGGAAAACATCAGGTGTCGCAAGTGTACAAAATCATTTTCTCGCACAGAATTAAAATTTTCAGTGAAAATCATTGATATCATTGCTAATTGCAGGTTTGTGCAATATCATAATGCATTGTTGATTTTTATTAGCTGTGAAATTTTCACTTTTCATGGTATTTGTCTGGCGAAATTGCTGCTTTTTAAAACTTTTATACAGTTTTTAAGTGCTATTATTGAATCGGAATCCAATGCCGGGCTAGCAATTTCCTAAAATTTCCCGGTGGAGTACTATCACCGGGTAAGAAATGCCCCATCATGAGCCCCAGCCCTGTGCCCCCTAATCACCCTGTTTCTGTTATAAATACTCTGTTCTCTGGAAGGCATTATTGTGAGATTCATCAATAGTACTTGCGCGTCGTGCCCTCAGCAAGGAGCGCGACGTGCCGTTCGGCACACGCGTCTAGACGTCTCGGTGTCCCGGTAGACGTCTTGTTCCACCGCCTGGGAGAGGGGATGGAATAAGACGTCTGCCGAATTCACCTCCATTTCGTCTGCCTGTTGATACTTGTCTGTCACTCACTAGTCAGTAAACTTGCGCAGTCTCTCTGTTTCGCGATTTTTCCTATTAACCTTTGAAAACATAATAAGGTATGTGCACCTATATGATATGTGCGCCACGTCGATTATAATCGACGTGGTGCATCATTAATGGTGGCAATCATTTCGTCACTTTCCGAGGATTACCTACGTTTGAAATAAGTTAAAAACATGATCTTTGGTTGAATATTGAAAAATTGGCGGGATTTATTTTATTGAAGCGTATATTCCATCTTTGTCTCTGGTCGTTTATAATTGTTTATGTCTATCATGTTTGTTTCCATCGCTATATTTATTTAAAATAAGGCTTGCTGCGTTATTTGCATTAAAACACTAAATTACTGAAAAGGTAACCTTATAAGGTTTTATTCTTGAATTTATTGTACATTTTGTTATTGTGACGAATTGGCGAAAATTCAGGCAACCAAAACGCATAATACGGAATTAAATCTTGGTGACAGGTAAAATGCTCACGATGTCTGGGGGATCTAACGGAATGAACTAAGCAACGAGTTAGCTTGATTGTACTTAGTTAATAGCATTTGGAATTTTATATTGTAAGGCTATGATAAATATTATTTTACTGCTAAAATTGTTTAAAAAATATAATAACTAATTCTAATAAAGTAGAAGCAGTCAATTTTATAGTTCCTTGAAATGGGCCAATGGATTTGGAAGCAATTTTAAACTGAGTCCTTTCTTTCACAATTTTTAGTGAAGGCATTCATACAAGCATTGAGATGTCGTAAACAATATTTCATAACACCCGTGAACTCAAGTTAAACGCCAAATTTAATATCCCCATTGAAATAAGCTCTTTTGCGTTGGGCGATATAAGTACCGGTCAAATCAATTGGTACGATAATTTTAATGACATTTTCCATTCAATTGGGCTTATTTAACCGTCAAAGAAATTTATCAACATTTTTCCTAATCTTTCACAGTTACTGTAAAGAAATAACTCTATTTATACTCATAATTATTATCTGACAAACCCTCGCCTTCATTGCTTCCTCGGACAAGTGGCCGAAAGAAAGGGCATCTTCTTTGGCGATGGCTTATCCATGTATCAGTTTTCCTTCAATGAACTCCTCAAATAGTTAACTTGTTGCTACGACGTAGATCCTTTTCCGCCTTCAAGAATTTTTTCTAAAAACGCTTGAAATTTCTCATATCACCTGAACTCTTAGCCGTGTGGTTTTAAGGTAAAAACAGCGGCAACTTAATCAAATGACATAATTGGACCAAAAATAATCTCAAAATTGTAAATGGATATTCAACTACGCTACACCAAAAAAAACACACTCTATGGCCTCTCTTCTTCAATTTTGCAGTCTTCTTCTCAAAACGTCACGAATACTCGACGTCATCCATGCTTGAAGTAACTCCTTTCACGTCTTTCTTTGGGCAAACAGAGTGAAAGTGAAGTTTAGCGCAAAATTTTCGGACAAACGATGTCTAAAAGTAATTTGGGTTTCCCACAGTGTGAGTTTCATAATGCATTTATCTTCATTCTCTAACAAAATTTGCATGTGGTGAGTGAAAAGGCTTACTCCTTCCTCCTCGGTGGTCAAAGTGCAGTTTAATATTGCTATCTAGATAGCTGTGGTTGAGTTTTCCCGGTGGGCGCCATAAATAGCTTAAGCCTTTTCGGCAGTTGTTTGCCCGGCATGTGGTTGAGGAGGCCGCCACGGAGGCGGCAGAGGGTCGCCTCGCATCGCCGGAATTTCTGTTTTGATTTTGGCCACTAGTCCCAGCCTACTGGCTGTCTCCAGTGAGTTTCAATAAGGTTAGTTTCCAAGGTGCTGCATAACGACGAAAACTAATCGGTCTTACTATTGGCAAGAGCGGCAAGAGGAATCAAAGTAGCTGATATGTGGTGGCCAATTTCAGAAATGAGACGGAGATGATCGCCCGGTTAGTTAACTAGTGCTTAAGCCTGGCGGTAAGCGAAACGGGTGTGTTTTCAACAATTTTGTGAAGCGATTTCTGATGTATATCTTAGTTGTAAATAATGGATGAGGTAATTTTCTCCACATCCGACATTTTGGAGTTCAAGAGAGACTTCAAGAGGCCCTTCGTTGAGGGTTATGAAGTGGAACGCTGTGATCACATATTGGAAGTTGTCGTGGTTGAAGCACTACAGTATTTGGTTCTTGTAATGGGCTTTTACATACAAACAAACATTATTAATGGCATGCCACCCGAGATACACGCTTTTAAGGAGAAAATTGGCACTTCTTTTTCCGTTTTCGTGTATAATGTTTGACGATTTTATTAACCATTTATTACAATAGATCATTATCAGAATCATAAAACAACATGATAGGCATCTCCACATATATGCCATCCGTCCTCAATAAGCTAATATCTTTTGTTTTAAGGTTGTGAATAGTGATCCGGCCTGTATCCCTGAGGTTAAGGGAATTCCCTCTCAGAAACCCTCATTGACGTAATAATTAACCAAGCTCCCTTTGTCCTGTTTCTTCTGTTCTACTTTTGATTCCTTAAGCCAGACTATCTTGCTATTAGTGTTAGAATAAAAATTTAAATCTCCATAAAAAAGTTCTGTTACTTAGCCTAAATTAAATATACAGATACGTAGCATAGTATGCATGCTGGATTTTGGATTACTACTACGAGTTATTTCTTGCTCCTAGCCGCTTCACATCTTTCTCAGTTGTCACGATTCTAATTATTTCCCTAACCCTATCTTTTCTGGCTTATTGGATAGCTGCAAATTCATTGATAGTTATTACAAATTTGATCAGCCTTCCTTCTGTCTGCATCCCCTCCTCTGACACTCCCATACTTATGCAAACATCTTTGAGGGAGGTATTAAATAATACATTGCCGTTTTCATGCCCTTCGTATATTTCTGTATGACTCATTCTATTTTTTTCTAAAGTGAGCTAGCTAACTCTTGCCCATTCTCAAGACGTGCTCCCACTTATATCTCAAATTTGGGGTTTTGGGGAATTTATGCAGAAAGATAGCTTTAGTCTCACACCGGTTGATGCAATCATAAACGCCGCACATTTTGTTGCTCATGAATTTCTCCTTCTATATTTTTCACCATAATGCCATTGATATTCAGCTAAGAGAGTATACTGGCACAGTGCTGGCTAGCTATCGTTTCCCATGAACAAACTTACTAACGCAACCGATCACGTCTATTCGGCCATGACACCTAATTTAGTGCTGCCACCTGAATTTCTTTCCAGATGCCAGTAGGACAGAATGGAGTAGTGTTTTCAGGGATTTTTTTTTGTTCTGAATGCATTCAAGTTTTTGTAGATTACTATATACTCAGCTGCTTACTTACGTTCCGAAATTTCCCGAATTTCCGAAGCGTAGAGGGAGCGTGGGGTCAATGAATAGGTATCATAAGAGCGTTTTCTATCTCAATCAGGCGTGCAAATGCACGGATATTTGAATGAAATTAGAACAGGGGCCATATTGTCACCGCCATACACGATGTTATTTTGACTGCGCCTTCGTTCATTTCTTCAAGATTGTACAATTAGGTGCGCCGTGTAAAATGGCCGTTAAAGGGAGAATGCTTTTTTTATGTCCCTATATGTTTATCAAACTGCCGCCGCGTTCGATCAAAGAATTTAATCAGCAAAATTCCGCGAGTTAGGATAAACCCTAATGCAGAGTAAACTTCTTATTACTCCGGCTTGACTAGGTCTCATTTACTCGCCGAAAGTATAAAATTAGTGATTTATAGCCCAGCATTTATAGAGCATTTCCATGATGAAATTATTCAGTTTATCTAATAGTTTCTCTTATAAATCGTCCAAATACAGACTCCTCATTCCCGACCCGATATGCTTTCGAACCGCCACCGACACCGCGGTGAGTTCCACATTTGCCGTAGTGGCGACGCATCAGTGATGACGCAATTTCCAGACAACACACAGCGGACCCGAACTGGAGATGAGCAACCAACATGGTCGCATTTCTCGATGTTACACGTGCCACGAGTAGGAGAGAGAGGAGAGATGGGATAGTGAGAGAGAGGGGCAGGTGTGAGCGAGCTCGAGTCGCGGGCGGGACCTGAGAAGACATTCAAGAGAGTAGAGAAAGGAAGGAGAGGCTGGGAGGGGGAGGAGGTGGGTCGTGTGGAGGGGAGGAGGGTGGAGGGAGAAAGAGGGAGAGGAAAGGGAGAGTGCTATGGCGTGACCAGGGAACGATGGGAAGGAAAACGAGGATATATCCAAGGGCGTACCCAAGATCATAACTAGCCCTTTCGAGACCTCGGAGTTTTCGTCTTAGCTTGACTGCTGTACCGAGCCCCAAGAGAGACTTCTTTCTCGTGGTACGGAGCATTTTTGGAGGGCATTCGTTAAGAAGGGTCTCGCTGAACCTTTTTAGACCCCTCCACGGTGGGACTCCGCATTATCTCGGACTCCGAGAGTAGTTGTGCTCCCTCCTTTCCGGGTTTACGACCATACCTGCGGCATTGGTTCGCGGTCAACTTATGTATTGCTTATATGTATTTAGCAAATGGATAATTGTTGCTTGCACGTACATTACAGACATAGAATATAATTCCTCATTTTTATCTGAGCATTGTCAAATTTTAAACGAAGTTCTAAGGCCATTATCAAAGCATTTAACGCAGCAACAATTTCCATGTTGATGTTTATACATAACTCGAGATATGAGTTAATATTTGTCGTAGAATTTCGTTTAAAAATTGTAAACGCTGCTCAAAAGACAAACAATTCAATTCTTAGTTTATATTTCTTGAGAAATGAACAAATATTTATTTCGAAAATTGACTCTATAAAGAATTGTATGACCGCTGTCCCTTACCCTCTCCCCCTTACCCCCCTCTCCCCATTCCATTCCGTGCTTAACCCTCATCTACATCTACATCTACATAATACCCTGCGAGCCACCTCTAGGGTGTTTGGCTCTTCCACCCTCATGCTTACGTGCGCGTCGCTATCATCAGGATGAGTCGCTGAAACGCGTCGTACTCGAATAAATACTGTGGACATTCACAAAGTTTTTTCACTTTCATTTATAACTTAGATCATCGAGCTATTCATGAAATGTCACCAAGGCATATTTTTTGCCAGCAAATGCATTGTATTTATATAAGTTCAATCATCAGCTTTAGAAGGGGTAATTTGAGGAAAATGGACTGTACACATTGGAATCGTGGACAAGCATTCTCATTGTGTACAGAATGCATGTGGTGAATATTTTGTACGATAAAACACTACGGCTTAGGAAATGATAAAAGTATGATGCTGCTTAGACCTCGTTTTAAATCGCAAAAATACTATCCAGCGGGGGGGTGGCAATAAGTTAGGCTGTTAACATGTATGCAAGTGATACGCAAAGTGTCTGGCGATTTTCCATATCTCTATCCGCAGCGCTGGTCTCCATTGGCTCCGACAAGGAGCTTAGAAGAACAGCTTCTATTCTTCTAAGCTCCATTGGCTGCGACCATGAAACCCGCCTAGGAACAATAATTGTCTTCGTCCCCTGCAGTCAGTGCGGTGGCCACCACAGCGACGCGTTTTGAGGTCTAGAGGGATATTTTCAAATAAATTTCTCTCGTCTTACGACTTTGATGACGATAATGGCTCTTTCCGTGACCTCACTTGCGCAGGCGCACGACTGGCGTGATGCCGTGCTCGCGCGTTCACGTGTGCACGCGCTGACTGCGGAGCGGCTTTCGTGTTTCACTTTTTTTTGCTCCTTTGTGATTACGGTTGGCGGGAAAATTTTCCTCCTCCCAGGAGTCGGGGGAGACGTGCGGTTGAGTGCGGAGAGAAGGTTGGGGTTTTTGAGACCGAGAGGAATAAAAATGGGGAGGGGGTTACGACGCGGGTATATCTAGTCTTTTGTTCTTCCCTTTTTCGTATTCCTTTCTCCCCCCCCCTCTCCGTACTTGTCTTGCATATGCAGGAAGCTTGTAGTATTTCTTTTTTTTTGCCATATTCCAGTTGAGTCTTATTTATCTCCTTCGCGGGTTAAGTCTTCTCTATTTTGCTGTCTCTTTCCTCGCACCCGTCGTTACCATCACCAACTGCTTCACTCGTTTTGCTCCATTGTAATGCCAGTGCATAATTTTCTGTCGAGAGAATAGTGAGCGAAGAAGTTATGCACCGAAAATACCTGCAATATTTTATAGTTACATGAGCATCCCTTATAATTGATTTCTAAGATTCCTCTAATCGTGCTGTATTTACTAGACTCTTAAATAAGGCAATATTTAATGCTCAAGTAGTAAACATAATAGGGTAGTTTCCTATACCAAAGAAAACGAAAGGCACTGATGGCGATTCATTACCCATCATTAGTGTAATCGTAATATACAAATAATTTGGTTTTACAAATACCGGTTTAGACGAATGGCAAAGGTCAATTTTATCATAATTTGAAAAAGGCCAGATTGGCGCCTATGCGATTCCACTCCACGTGACGTAACAGGGACCTAGTTTACATACGAGTAGATAGTGGTTTTAGGATAGGAGTTTTACATCGTCTGAGATTATCAATGCATGCATGAGGCACAGAGCTCAGGGAAACATGTTTTTGGAAACAGGGAAACAGGGTTTTGTTAAAAGAATATTAGGTAAATGCGACGACAAAGTGAGAGAAATTAGCTACGTTTCCCTAGTTAGACCACGTTTGGAATACGCTGCCAGTGTTTGGGACCCTCATGAAAAAGGCTTAATAACAGAGCTAGAACGCGTGCAAAGAAGAGCTGCCAGGTATGTGAAAGGTCGTTACGATAGTCTTGTTAGTGTAACTGACCTCTTCGATAAACTCGGATGGGAATCTCTGTCGGACCGTAGATTGAAAAACAGACTAAACCTTTTAGATAAATTCAAGAGCAGTGTCTTTTCTGACGAAGTTGACCATATCTTGCTGACGCCAACGTACTACGGAAGATCAGATCATATAAATAAAATAAGAGAGATAGATTGCAGAACAGACAGATTCCGAATGTCATTTTCTCCACGATCAATAAGAGATTATAACGGCAGCAATAGAACTCGTAAATAGATTGCATGACTTGTAGTGTAGCCTACTAACCTATGTAAAACTTAATGCATGTTTCTGAATTTCTATTCTATATTCTATTTCTAACAGCATATAGTAGTGTAGTTTTTTATTATACGGGACGTTTTTTGGACGGTGTGGTGTGCATGTGGGAGTCCAAATGCATGCTGCATGCTGGTGATTGATCACCCCCTGCCAAACACCCTAGAGGTGGCTCGCAGGGTATTGTGTAGATGTAGATACCGCTGAGAGGGGTTATAAAAGACGAAGGGTCCGGGTACCTGCTCCCGGATTCGGAGGGTTAATCCTAAACCCCGAAGCGTTGGGTCCCGAGACAAAGGCGACCTAAACCCACGACCGTCCTGAAAGGGGGAGAGCTAGAAAACTTATATATACGGGTTTCGTTTTCTTGACCGGGAAAATCTCACACGTACATATACGCCCGTGGTCTCCCGGGTCAGGAAACGTCCACACGTATAGATACACGTATACGTGTACGGTAGGGAAAAGGCTAGGGAGGGGGGGGGGGGGCAAGCCATGGGATTTATGAGATTGTTTCTTTAAAAAAATAATTCTATTTTACTTAAATATCTTACTATTATACAGGGTGTCCCATTTATCTTAATCACCCGAAATAACTTTTTGTCCAGATGCAAATTCAAAAATGTGTCAAGCAAATGTTCATTAGCTGTCAGGGGGACATTAATCAGCATGATTGCCTTCCTTGTAGCTTTGTCATTTACAAAGATATGAACAGGAGGAATTATAGGAGAGGAAATGAATTGCCGAATAAAAAATAGAGGGTGACATTTAAAAAAGACATACCGCTGTTTTTATCTTTGTAAATAACAAAGCTACAAGGAAGGCAATCATGCTGATTAATGTGCCTCTGACGGCACCATATTGAATTTGATTCCTATATAGTACCAGAAAGAGACTTAGAAAAAGGTATATTCCGATTATTACAAGTTGATAATCGAGTATTTTTACCTATACAAGCACAGGTCCGTATTTTAGTCACAGCAGCAGATGTATTACATTCGTGAACTGTACCTTCTTTAGGGGTCAAGGTAGATGCGACACCAGGACGTATTAACCAAACAAGTTTTTTCATAAACCGACCTGGATTATTTTATGGTCAATGTTCTGAAATTTGTGGAGCAAATCACAGATTTATACCTATTACCATTGAAAGAGCAAAAACTAAAACATTCATTGATTGAATTAAAAAAATAAGACGGCTAATGAACATTTGCTTGACACATTTTTGAATTCGAAACTGCACAAAAAGTTATTTCGGGTGGTTAAGACAAATAGGACACCCTGAATATCATTTTTCGTGGGTTTAAAGAAAATTTGTGGAATACTTTCGTTTCAATTCACAGTACTGATTTTGCTCAAAGACGTTTGCGATTTTTGCTTCTGGGAAAGGCAGCTGCCCCCCTGCCCCTCGCTGGGTACGTCCAGGGATATATCTGCTGATTGTGAGATGAAAGGGTAAGAGAGTTATGGTATGGTATTTTGAGGAGGCGACCGACAGCTCATCTACATCTACATAATACCCTATGAGCCACCACTAGGGTGTTTGGCATGGGGTGATCAATCACCAGTATGAAATAGGATTCCCACATGCACACCACACGTTCCAAACAATGTTACGCATGCTAAAAAATTATATTTACCGCCACATTCATGCAAAGACAAAACTTGCCAACTATTCATTAAGGTTTTCTGCCAATAAAGCTAGAACACACAAAAGATGCTGCTAGAAATATTAAGAAAATTATGTAATATGCATTAAGGTTAAGTAATGCATAAGTAATATGCATAAGTTAGTGGCCTATATTATAATTGCAGTTTAGTCATAATTGACTTAAGTCATCTAATCTATTTGTGAGTTCTGACGCCGTTACAGTCACTTATTGACCGTGAAAGAATGATATTACGAATCTGTTCTACAGCCTATGTAAAGTATATCTGTGCATGATGGGCATCTCCGAACCCTGAGGTCATGTTCTAAAGGGAATACGGAGAGTGTGTTCTCAGAAGTTCTCAGTCGACCAAAATTTTTATCCTCCCTTCCCTCTGCCGTCTGGTACCTGCCTAAATGAAGAGGTGGGAGGGGTTATGGAATTTTTCGCGGCGAGACAATTCTGAGGCAAATATTTTTTTTTCTTCGCCTCATTCCCTTCCCCCATAGCTTCTGAGCAAGGAGTATAAAAATTGCCCCTATTCTTTGTGCCTCCGATACATACATGTCGGAACAAAAGTCAGCTTATTAAAACAACTTGTCTGTTTCCACACACTTTTATTTTCACCGACCATGGTTTCCGCAACTTGTGCCATTTTTGCCGAATCCATAGCTGGTGCAAATAAAAGAGTGTGGAAACAGACAAGTTGTTTTAATAAGCTGAATATCAAAGATTTCCACCGCATCACGCCGGACACTGTATCTTTTATGGAACAAAAGTCGTTCGGAAACAAAAAGAACTGTCAGGTAGGTGATGGATAGCGCAGAAAAACGAAGAACTCACTGGCACAGTATACTTCAATATGTATTCACTTCCATTGAATTTCGATTGTCATCTTTTTGAAACTTTAAGGCATTTTTTAGTGTGTGTCCTTATGGGGATACTAAGCAAATTTTCACATCTATATAATTAGTGAACAACCCTAAGATTGGATCGACGTAGCTCTCCATTCCTTTCTCCTATCCTGTAGTCTTTCCATAGTGACTTATTTCTTCACCTTTTCACCCTTTATAACCTGTCCTAAGCAGTAGCGGATACAGAAAACTTTTAAAAGGGGGGAGGACGCAAAAGATATTTTGAGCCACCTATACTTTTATCGTAATGCAAAATAATCAAGTCACATGCAGAGCTTCAGAAATTTTTAATTGAGGTGATTATACACATATGCAAGACTATGCCATCTCATGATATAAAAAAGTTACAATGGTGGTTTTGTAGTAATATTAGGCAACGCGAGCGGCCCCGTAAAAGGGGGGGTCGCGCTTCCTCCCCCCCCCCCCCGTATGAATCCTTCACTGGTCCTTAGCAACTCATTCGGGGCACTACCTTGCCCTTCTTTCCTTCCAAGAAATTCTCTTTATAGGGGTTAAAGGGCAGCTCCAGCGATACTATCTCAGTCTCCGTCTTTCCCCTAGTCTCGCTCCTCCCAGGGTACGCCCCGGTCAGATTACGATTGTCTGAGCGATCGTACCGTGTCCCAATCCGCGGTTATGCGCCCTTCGTGCCCTTGCTGACGTCACGTTCAGGAAGTGACGTCAGGTAAGGGTCGTCCCAATACGCGCAGTGCAAGGGTTTGAAGGGCGTGTGGAGTGTAGGGCACGAAGGGTACGAGAAAGGCACCTACGTGCCCTTTGGCGGTCGACACGACGGAAGGATCGGAGATAACCTCGCCGGCTGAATGGATTAACCACTTACGATTGTTCATGCCTGTTTAGCTTGTTTAAGTGAATGTTGTTTAAACAAATGAACGGAAGTTTTCGTGATAATTATGTGAATGGAAGCGTAATATGTGGACAAGTGTCAGTTCCATAAAGGTTGGCGTCAAGGGAATGGTTTGTTCATTCATGTCATCTTAACTAAATAGTGCTGTTGCATAATTGAAAGGGATAATTATAATTCGTAGTATGAGTTGCACAAATAATAAATGAAGCTACAATCCTTAAATGTGTCTTACGTCCCATGTGCTCTCGCTTTCGTGCTATTGAAGGTTAGGTTAGGCTTCAAAGCATAGGTTACACGCCACTGTATATAAGGTACGTATTTGGCAAAAAATAAGCAATATTTATATAATATATATTTATATAATATTGCTCTTGTGGAACATACAAAAGTGTATTTTCATTATGTTTCCTGTGAACAAGTTCCACCAAATATCGCCTTCTAACCTTAAGCTGATAAATATTGTTATATTGGCGAGTACACAACGATAATATATATCTTTTGGATACTATAACGCTAGTCATCGTGAAAAACAACACTCTCCGAATGACCATTATATATTAATTAAAAATTAACTGTTTTTCGTGTAAATTTTAACTAAATCAGAGATAAACTTACTTATCTCCGCTTATCTCCGAGGAGATATTATCATCAACAGTTAGAGCAAGGTTAATTCTATGTAACGGAACGATAAAATCCTGCGCATACATGCAACTTTTCCACTTTTGTTGAATAATGTAAAATAGCGGAGCGGCGTCGCAGCGCACGAGACAGAGGGTGTTCTGATTGTCTAATTCTTTGGAAAACTTGGATTGTACCTAATCACACTTGCTGTTCATTTTGTATTTTCCACATATTCCCTTTATTCCTTTTTGGGCTATTCCCAGCTCCGGTGTTTTAATCCTTTCGTAGAACTCCGCAGTGTTCAAACTTTGCCCGCGGTTCACCAAGACGGCAATAAATAGCCTTTATCAATGTCCCTTGCCGTCTTTTGTCTACAGCGACAACTGGTTCCTGCATGCAAAAAATTTTAGGGGCACATGCGAGGAGTATTGGTCATAAACTGCCTTTTCCTAAAATTATTTCCTCAATTTTGGTTACTCGTGGAGGAAGACCATAGACGCCTTTTGAGAGAGCAAGTGATAGGTCCAAAAGAAGGAAAACAGAAGAATGTGAGAAGCAGCACTTCGAAAGAGGAATTGTGTGTGGCAGACTGGCAGTTACGTACCAAAGGACATGATGCTGCAGAAAAAAATGCTAAACAAGCAACAACTATTACACCAACCAGGACCAAGAGGGTACTTGACAAATGGAGAAGAAATAGCTTAAACAGAATTATCGGGGGAAGAGGTCCCTTATAGTAGCGGGCCATTTGACAAAGGCGCAGTATATATTAATTCGTGAAACGGCGATATATCATGATCACAAAACATACCCAAGTTACGACCAATTCAGTTTGGCAAAAAGTGCAGCATATCCTGAGGGAATATCGATTTCTGAGGTAAAATGTGAAGTTAACTTGCTGTCTCCATTAAATCACACAGCCTCAAGGATAATATCTTCACTTAAGTTTTTAATGAAAGACTGCCCCAACAACCCATCCTAATATGTAAATGGGGTTTTGGCGGAAGTTCTGGCCTTTCCCAGCACAAGCACACATGTGAGAAACCTATGTAAGATACGAAAGCTAGTTGGCGACCTCTCTTGTACCACTTCACTTGTTAGACACTACATCAGGTAAGCACATTTGGAAATAGTAGTATTATCACCACGCAACGTTCTCATTCTGAAACGTAAACGATAGAGTTTTTTGATACAGGTAAATCTTTATGGTCTAATCCTCGCCCATCCTCGACCAGATTTTGTAGACTAATAACTATTTAATGGATCCGAGAAACTAGAGAGGTTTCCGTGGAAGAAGAAAGGTATATTAATGAGCAGATAAAGAATCTTTGACCAATTGAGATCGACAGTATTTTGGTGACTTTAATATTTTTGCTTATAGTGATTGATGGAAAGATATGGCACATAAAGCAAATAATAAGAACCAGTTTTTATCAAGTGTTTACTCTTCAATTTATACGTAAATTCTTTCATAGCTTGGTTTTGTAGGTATGCGATACATTGACAGAAACTAGCAGCATGAAATGCTATCTGTTAGCTGCAAATAAATGAAGCTGTATTAACAAAATATTGTTGTTCCACGGCCAAAATGTATGTCAAAATTTATTCGGGTTCTGTATTTCGCCTAATGTGTATTAAGTTTTGATTCACGATGCGGCAGTTATTAAGGACGCAATTATTCGTATTGGCCAGCTATCCGAGGACGCCTTGGAAGCAAGTAATAAAGATATTCGACGATTTGGAGAGCATCACTCAGAAAAATATACAGACTAGCCACTAATCACGACCTTTTTCAAGGAATACTTCTTACATCCGACCCATGTATTTCATCTAAACCAAAAATTGGTAAAAATACAAAGAAGAAGGTATCTGACCAAGTCAGAAAACTTCTTTTGTCGGAAGAAATTGATTCAGATGCTAAAGAGGAAGATTCTGGATCATATCTAGATTTTGACTTTTCATATACCTTCTTGATGTTTTTATCGTTCATATTATGTTTATTTCATACATAAAAATAAAAACTCAAATATGATAATGCGTTTAATAACTTTAATCCTCCCCATTCTATGTAAATAGAACTAAGCTCATCCTCGAATCGAGTTTACTATATTGTTTGCATGAGAAAGTTATTGAACTTCTAATTCGTATTGCAAATAGAAGACTTATAAAGTCAATATCAAAATATTACACTGATGGAAAAATATTTGGCGTAGATTTCCAGAAATTAGACCAACCCATCGGATGACGCAAAAACGGCCTCTCCCGCCATTTTGTTTTTAGAGCGTCTTCTTGTAGAGATAAGAGTCCTAAAAACACTAAAATTGGATTCCTCAGATGAAAAACAACTAGAATCACCACTAATTCGCCATAAATTAGCCAAAAATTCTTCCACAGAGGTTTTGGCCAGCTTTTTTCGATTTCCGCCCACTGTGCGATGGTTAGGACGGTCCTACCCCCCCACCCCTCCCCTTTCGCGGAGGTGTTTGTTCTCTCCAGTTGGCGAAGACGCCGCATTCCACGCACCTCGTGCTGTTGTCTACACGCAACGTCATGGATGACGACGACTCTCTGTATCATTGGACCACGCCGAGGGCGCGAATACAGGGTTTGTGTAAAAAGTAACGGGACTGAGCTCAGAAAACATTTATTGGCAAAATTTCTTCACTTTTCCTCTATAAATTTTCGAAGAAGTCCCCAACGTAGTCAATAACCCTTTGGCACCGGATTTTCTTTTATACTTTATCTATAAAAAATAGGAAAGAAAACGGAATTAATATTTCTTTAGGCTGCCTATAGCTTTTGAAGCGTTTGAGTTGAAAAAGGTAATCCCATAGTTTTGTTGTAAGCGTGCTGTGTGGAAGGAAGCTTTGAAGGCGCAAAGCTTACGCCTTAATGAACTCGTATATTTTTTTTTTGTATTTTGTGAGATCGTCTGATTTCCACAATGAGAATGAGATGGTACACGATTTACGGATTCACATTAAACGTCGCGCCAACGATCGATCGATCCCCTCAATTTTGACGGGTTTATGTACCCGATATCCGTCCAGCCTCCGGTGAGTATATATACCACCTCTTCGGCGGCCTTGATTTTTTCGCGAAGTGCGAAAAACAGGGAAAATTGACGATTCAAGTGTATAGGGACCAGTGTTACCTTTCCAGTGTTAGTGAAGGAGAATTAGAAAGACAGGCTTCTAGTGAGCATGTGCAAAAGCACTCTAAAGTTAACAAGACTACATACTAACGGCGACGGAAGCCGTGAAACGGCCCTGAGTGGCCCCAATATGACACTTCAAAAATTTTTATGACACTTCTTTTTTGATTTTTACACAATTTTTTCATTTTTTTGTTGCATACAATGCATTTTGTTCATTTTATTATTTTTTTTGTACATTTTATCAAGTTTTTATTATTTTTTTTGCTTGATTTTTGAACAAATTTTTATATATATTTTTTTGTTTTAAGTATATTTTCTTATTTTTTCAAACAACAATACAATACTAATAATTATTTTGAAAGAAAAGACATAGGAAAGAATTCGGTATTAGCGAATTAATATTTCTTTTGGAAGTCTGTAGCTTTTGAAGCGTTTAAAATGTACTGGGTAATCCCATAGAGTTTTTGTGAGCGGGTTACGTGAAAGGGAGTTCTGAAGTCGCACAGCTTGTGACTTGATGAACTCGTGTATTTTGGGTACCTTGTGAGCGCGTCTTATTTCGGTAATTGGTATGAGTCTACGTTGGTTTGTGATGTAGCGCAGAGTACGATTTTGGAATGTTTCTAAGCGTTTGATATTCGTAAGGGAAGTGCTGCCGAACACTTCGCACCCGTAAAGCAGCCGGGGTCTAATGAATGATTCATACAGCGTCACCTTATCCTTTCTCGCGATCGCAGATCGGGAGTTGAGCATACAGCTAAGAGATATCCTGGCTGCAGTGGCTGATCGTAAGGCTTGCTTTACGTGTGCGGACCAGAGTAATTTGTGATCGAAATGTAACCCTAAGAATTTGTGTGTTGAAACCATTGGTACTTTGCAGGAATTAAAGGTAAGGGAATTGGAAATAGGTTTTTTTCGCCGTTGAAAGACGACAAGACTGATTTTGGCAGCGTTTATTGTCATCTTCGACGAAACAGTCCACTTTTCAAGAAGAGAAAGATGGGTTTGGAGTTTACGCAAAGCGTAAGTGCCGCTCCAGGATTGAGCCGCTATTGCGGTATCATCGGCAAACATGAAAGTTTGAGTTTGTGGAGAAGAAGGAAGGTCATTGACATAGAGGTTGAAAATTGTAGGTGACAAAATGGCGCCCTGGGGAACGCCACAGTTTGTTTCTCTCGCTTGCGACTTTTCACCGCTTTCGGTTACCTGGAATTTTCTCGCGTGCAGGAAACTCTGTATGAGTTTCACGAGACCGGGCGGAATATTTGCCCTGCAAAGCTTAAGAATTAGGCCCTTGTGCCACACTTGATCGAAGGCCTTGGCGACATCGAGGTAAACCACAGCCGTATACATACGGCGTTGATATCCTTGGGCAACAAATTCAGCTAGTCTTAGGACTTGGTGCAAAGTTGAGATTCCTTTACGGAATCCCATTTGCTCCGGGCGGAGAACGTCATTTGTCCGTAAGTAAATGTCGAGACGGGTTTTGATGATTTTTTCGAACATTTTTGAGATGTTCGAAAGTAAGGAAATTGGGCGGCGGTTGAGAGGAATGGAAGGATCTTTTCCGGGTTTAGAATAAGGGCTAAGCGCGCTGCTTTCCATGCAGATGGAAAATAACTGGCGGCCATGCAGTTATTAAACAACGCTAAAAGATGGAGAAGGACAGGTCTAGGAGCATTCATCAGCTGTCTGTTCGACACCTCGTCGAGTCCAGACGCTTTCCTTGGATTGAGATACTTGATGAGTAGTCTCAATTCAGTCTCAGTCGTAGGAATGAATGGAGGAGTCGGAGTATTTGCAAGTGCAGAATACTCTATTTCTGCTTCTTGGTCGTCGTCAGTCACCGACCAATCAGCTTTAAGCGTCATTGTGGCCTGAAAGGCGTCAGCTAAGATCTCTGCTTTGTCCTTAGCGTCATGGATGAACATGTCGTTTTGTCGTAAAGGAACCTCGAAAGGCCCTTTCTTTGTCAGGGAACGCGATAACTTCCAAATGGAATTATCGTCAACAGAAAGAGAATTAATTTTGTTCATCCATAATTCCCTACGATGTCGTCCAATTTCTTGCTTCACTCGAGCGGCAAGAAAATTGTAAAGTCTTCTGTCAGTAACGTCATGTCTCCGAATCCATCGTCTTCGCATTCGGTTTCGTTCCTTCATGAGTTCAAGGATATGGTCAGGAAGGATATTTGGATCGGCCGGTGGCCGGAAATATGGAAGGGAGGCAAGGGCATGAGCGTCAAGGAGTTTTGATGTTATTAACTCGACATGCGCGTCAATTGCATCAGGAGTGGCTAAGGTTGGGATGGGAATTTGGGAAAAGGAATCGTTGGTATGATTGACAAAAAATTGCCAATTGGTTTTCACTGAAGGTGACGGAATGAACTCTTCAGGCGAACACCAAACATGCAATCGCCTTATATAGGGCGTAGTCCAGTACAAGCTCCCAGTGCTCCGAAGCACTGGAAGCGAGTCTTTTCGTGGTCCAGTAGAAGCTACAAAAGCTCCCGTGGCGCTCTCGTACGTCACGCATGACGTCACTATATTCGCTTCTCTCTCGCTACAAACGCTCCCAAGAAATAGGTAGGCAGCTGGAGCGAACCGGTTTTCAGCGCGAATTTGAACGGGAAGGAAGGCAAAAGAAAATGGTGTTTATAACAATTGTGGACCTGGCCGGTTATAATATGACCATTTGGAGTTGATGGAAGAAGTCGCTAAGATAGCCTGGATAGTAAATGCTAAAACCAAATGGTTAAAGAACTATTCGGGGGATATTACGGTGAGGCAAATGGCTGTAACTCAATGGTTTCACAATTCAGAGTCGCCACGGGCCAGATCGGGGAAGAAATTGAGCGGCAAGACCAAGATATCTTATAAAATTTGTTGTGATAATTAATTATATAATATTATTTAATTATTAGTGGTTTAAGCTTGAGCTAGCGAGAAGGGGAGATAGAAAATGGCTATTCGAAATTAATAAGACATGTAGTGAGTGAACTTTCCGGACGAAGCATTCCGTCCGTTACATAAGAATTATGTTAATTTTGTAAGTTATATTGATTTATTTGTTATTTAGATCAATTATTAGTTATTTGAACTTGATATTGCGTGAAATTGAGATAGAATATGACTTCTTAGGTTAGGGTACGTGAACTTCTAGTTAAAGCATTCCGTTTGTTGCTTTTTGGCGGCCAACCTAGGTTTTCTTCAAGCTTTCCCCATGAAGATTGTATTCTCTGTTAAATGATGATATCTTCCTCTAATCTTCAACTGAAGTTTAATCAATTATTGATGTTCGGTTGTATTTTACTTATGTAATTTTCTTAAGGTCAGGTTGACACGCATTGCATTTATGCTTAAGGCTCGTTGTTGACGAGATTGGTTCAAGTGTAGGACTGCTTTTGAGACTGTCATACAATGTCATGAGTGCAATTGATAAATCGCATAAAGGACACTCCACTTAAGGCCTTTTTACACCTACATAAATCCGCACAAGTCTAAATGTATGAACGCGAGAAAGAACACGAAATGTACCGTACGGTTGCGTTGTTGCACGTTAAGTGGTTACACGTGTAACCACTCAACTTGTGCAAATGCATGATCGACAAATTTAACCTATTTTAGCTAGGTTCAAACATTCGTACATGTTCCGTTTCGGTTCACAAAAATAATTCACGCAAATAGGCATTAGCTTGTACTGATAATTGATATAGATAGTACGTGATAGTACGTGTATCGTTTAAACGCAGGCTTTTAGGTGAGTTAAGTTAATTAGGCTTATTTTTGGTTTCACTGAAATTTCTCTAATAAGGTATTTAATCAGTCTTATCTTCTTTCATATGTATCATATGATCTGCTCTTTATAGTTTAAGTTTATCACCTTATGTTGTTAGAGGATTTGCAAACCAGTGGGTAAAATCTTCAGGACAAGCATCGGTCTGCTGTGGTGCCCGATCATGGTATCCAATGAAGATCTAATATTAAATAGGTTTCTTGTGGTGTACCCCATGGTCATATTCTTTTTGTCATTTATATTACTGACCTCTCTAACAAGCTAAGTAAAGTACAAGGGGCTATAACAATCCCTAATTCAGACGATCTAATATCCGAGCAGACGATACTAGTAAAACAAACGACTAACAAATGCTACAATCGCTCCAGCCGTGATCCAGTAGGGTAGCACTGGGAGCGATAGGAGCGAAAGTGGACCACGAATCTGTAGCGTCTGA
The DNA here is from genome assembly GCF_921293095.1 of Ischnura elegans. Classification (NCBI taxonomy): domain Eukaryota; kingdom Metazoa; phylum Arthropoda; class Insecta; order Odonata; family Coenagrionidae; genus Ischnura; species Ischnura elegans. The sequence goes on from NC_060253.1 coordinate 28,931,905, forward strand.
AGCGGGAGCACTCGGGAGCATTGGGAGCGTGTACTGGATTACGCACATAGCCGCCATTTAGCGGCGGGGAGACAGGCGGGGCGGGGAGTAAGGGGGAGGAATATGAGGGGTATCGCTTCCCTGGGCTTACGCAATTCCTCGTTGCCGATCAAAAGCCCCCCAGTCCCCTAACTTACGGTCGCACTGGACTCTGTACTCACAGAAATTACACAATCACGCCACCCTCCCCACACACACTAATACAACCCTGGACTCAACTTCCTTCCAGGAGCCACGAACAAAAAGAGGAGAAGGTACTGGAATCAAAGCATCTTCCTTTCCTCTTCTCCAAGATATAATCCCCTCTGCCCACGAGATTCACATTATATAGCTTGGCGAGGGCGCGTTTTCGCTGTCTCGGTAAACTATGTTTAGCATAACCAGCCAGTTTACAGTTCAGCATTTCTTATGCGTAGTTGCTTGTGTTGTGAGCGGAGAAAAAAATAAGGGGTGGGAAAATGATAAGGATTGTGACGGGACTGAACCGTCTTATAGCCAGAGCTGGGCAGTATTTCAAGTACAGTCGAACCTTGATAAGTGAGAGTTCAAGGGACCGGCTTTTTTATTTCTCGCTTATAGAGGTTTCTTACTCACCCAGTTTCTCACTTGCATAAGTTCCGGAATGGTGTCTCTCGTTTATAGAGGTACAAATAAGGAAGTAGTTGGAGGAGAACGCAGGGGAGTCACAGTTACATACTTATTATAAATGTAATTACAGTGGAACCTGGATAATTCGAGCATCAAGGGACCAGTTATATACTTCGAATTATCAAAAAATTCGAAATAAACAAGTCCTATATAAATAGGTCCAAAATAATAAAATTCATATTTCCAATAAAAGCTCTTCATTAAATTGACACTCTTGAAATATAAATACTTTGATTAACGCCTATTAACAATATTAAAGTAACCTCAAAACAGGAATATTTATTTCAACAAACTACGAAGTAAAGTATGGTAACATTTTTATTCTAATCTTAAAATGTCCTCAGTAACATCTGAACTGCTGTGCACTACCAACTCGTAATCGTATACGTTTGGACAAGATGTCATAGCATAATATTCTGCAATAGAATCATAATAACCAAATAGATTAAAAACATTGAATACGTACTTTATTGACGTACAGAATATTGAAAAATAAACATAATGATCCTGGGATGGTAACCATTAAACAAAGCCTATTGTTTTTCAAAAAAGATGATATTTTTGCCTGTTTCCTCGAATTAAGTCTCTCAGCTGTTGTAAAAAAATTCTGACATATTCAAAGAGTTGAAGTACCTACTCAACGAATACAAGGATCAATAACTTTGCTATTTCCACATAATATTTTATTAGCACCGACCATGGTTTCGTTACAGAGTAACATTATCAAGGTGAAGATTTAGGTAAATTGACAGTATATATATATGGCAGGAGCCGTTGGTTAGGGGGAGGTAAGGGTTGGGGTTGGAGCTGGGTTTGGCGTCACTGTAGGTGGGGTGGGTGGAGGGGTGGATGAGTAAGGGGGAAAGTAGAGGAGGGGGGAGCGAGAAGGAAAAAGAAAAGGGTTGGAGCTGGGTTTGGCGTCACTGTAGGTGGGGTGGTTGGAGGGGTGGATGAATAAGGGGGAAAGTAGAGGAGGGGGGAGCGAGAAGCTTCTCGCTCACCCCTCCGAGAGACATCATTCCGGAACTTATGTAAGTGAGAAACTGGGTGAGTAAGAGGAATCAAAGTAGCTGACATGTGGTGGCCAATTTCAGAAATGAGACGGAGATGATCGCCCGGTTTCCCACAGTGTGAGTTTCATAATGCATTTATCTTCATTCTCTAACAAAATTTGCATGTGGTGAGTGAAAAGGCTTACTCCTTCCTCCTCGGTGGTCAAAGTGCAGTTTACTATTGCTATATAGATAGCTGTGGTTGAGTTTTCCCGGTGGGCGCCATAAATAGCTTAAGCCTTTTCGGCAGTTGTTTGCCCGGCATGTGGTTGAGGAGGCCGCCACGGAGGCGGCAGAGGGTCGCCTCGCATCGCCGGAATTTCTGTTTTGATTTTGGCCATTAGTCCCAGCCTACTGGCTGTCTCCAGTGAGTTTCAATAAGGTTAGTATCCAACGTGCTGCGTAAGGACGAAAACTAATCGGTCTTACTATTGGCAAGAGCGGCAAGAGGAATCAAAGTAGCTGACATGTGGTGGCCAATTTCAGAAATGAGACGGAGATGATCGCCCGGTTAGTTAACTAGTGCTTAAGCCTGGCGGTGAGCGAAACGGGTGTGTTTTCAACAATTTTGTGAAGCGATTTCTGATGTATATCTTAGTTGTAAATAATGGATGAGGTAATTTTCTCCACATCCGACATTTTGGAGTTCAATAGAGACTTCAAGAGGCCCTTCGTTGAGGGTTATGAAGTGGGACGCTGTGATCACATATTGGAAGTTGTCGTGGTTGAAGCACTACAGTATTTGGTTCTTGTAATGGGCTTTTACATACAAACAAACATTATTAATGGCATGCCACCCGAGATACACGCTTTTAAGGAGAAAATTGGCACTTCTTTTTCCGTTTTCGTGTATAATGTTTGACGATTTTATTAACCATTTATTACAATAGATCATTATCAGAATCATCAAACAACATGATAGGCATCTCCACATATATGCCATCCGTCCTCAATAAGCTAATATCTTTTGTTTTAAGGTTTTGAATAGTGATCCAACCTGTACCACTGAGGTTAAGGGAATTCCCTCTCAGAAACCCTCATTAACGTAATAATTAACCAAGCTCCCTTCGTCCTGTTTCTCCTGTCTACTTTTGATTCCTTAAGCCAGACTATCTTGCTATTAGTGTTAGAATAAAAATTTAAATCTCCATAAAAAAGTTCTGTTACTTAGCCTAAATTAAATATACAGATACGTAGCATAGTATGCATGCTGGATTTTGGATTACTACTACGAGTTATTTCTTGCTCCTAGCCGCTTCACATCTTTCTCAGTTGTCACGATTCTAATTATTTCCCTAACCCTATCTTTTCTGGCTTATTGGATAGCTGCAAATTCATTGATAGTTATTACAAATTTGATCAGCCTTCCTTCTGTCTGCATCCCCTCCTCTGACACTCCCATACTTATGCAAACATCTTTGAAGTAGGCATTAAATAATACATTGATGCCATATCAAGCATTCTTTTTTTGTGACTTTTCAGCCCTATTGGATTGTTGACCAGTGATGATGATGATATTATAACGAGTCGATGGGCGCTTGAATTCATCAAGCGGGTTTTGGAGGGGGGTAGGAACATATTAGTGTCACGTGTGTTCGAGTATTGGGTCCATAAGTTGCTAAAAAAGCGAAAAAAAAAACACTCAAAATGTCATTGAAATTGGCGGAATGGGCGAACAACTCGCTCATTCGCCCTCAACAATACTTAAGGTCGTCTTAGAAACCACGATGATATAAACGTTAGGAGAACGCTTTGAACTGAATATTTACGTAATGGAGAGAAATTTAAGTAGAAATAGTTATAAATTGTTTTTATTGTTACCGTATACACGGTGCCACGAACGCAAATCAGGGTTAGGCGGTTTTCTCAAACGGAAGCGCAAGATATTTTCATAATCATAACACATTCACAGCAAATTGTCATCGCAGGAGAAATTCAGTTTTGGGCTATGGTATTCATTTATTGTGACGCCTTACACGGCCTTCATTAAATATCGATTCACGAATATTTGAATCCCATACAATTCCCGTGTAAAATATTTTTAAACCATGAATTACGTGAAGAAATAGTATCATTTACTACAAACGGTCAGCGGTTAACCAAATTAAAAGCAGCACTAGGCGAATTGGAGTTGGATAACCAGGCTTCAACAATTACATCCTACTATAAATACAATTTCCTTAGCCACTATAGTGATGCTTCTGTGTGCAACAATCAAGTGTACCATTTTATCACCCATAAATTTAATTGCATCAACAGTAATTGCAAGATTTAACAGTAATTTGATTGGGTAGCCTATTATTTACAATTTTAGTGAGTTTCATCCTTGTATCTCTTTATATGAAAACATTATTATCAAAAAGAAAAATCGAATTTCAGGATTTTCGATGTAATTTTTCTTGCTGGTTAATGGATAAATCGGAAGATCCATCTCGTAAGCGGGGAACCTTGTATAAAACGATTTGAATGTATCCCCATTTATTTTACATTGAAATTAAATGTCAATATAAAATGAAAACTATGGTTGCCAAGGAGCCCTCATTATAACGAAACATCTATATTGCTGATCAGGTACTACCCTGAAAATATCGGAGAGGTACGGTCAATAGGAAAGGAGAAAATGAGTCCTATCGATATAAATTTATATCGATATATTTTCATTAGGAATTGTTACCCATCAAAATTATTTTCATGTGTGCATAGAGCTTTTCTTTCTTACTAAATTGTGAAAATTTATATCCCCGTAACTATTGTAGCGCCGGTTCGCTGGAGAAGGATATTCAAAATAACATTCGCTCACTTCGAGGTCCAAAACACAACTTTATTCTCTCTCTTTTACAACGGGCCCAAAAGCCCTTTTCCCGTTGAGGGCTTCACGTCCCCACCTCTTGGGTTTCCCCCAAGAGTCCATGCCCTGAGCAGCCAACCTTGCGCTCCTACACTGTCCCCTTCGTTCTTTTTGCAGGAGGTGGGCCGACCCAAGCCTCTGCCGTGTGAGATCATGGGCTCTCTCGAGGCTCTCTCGCAAGCGTCTCACGATGTCGCCTTCTTTCCGCCGCGCCATCCCCCTCTGCACCTCAGGGATCCCCCACTCCAACTCAATTGGGAGGCGCACTTCCCTCCCAAACATAAGGAAATAGGGGGTGAAACCTGTACTACTATGTATGGCCGAGCGGTAAGCCAGCATGACGGAGTCTAAATGTTCGTCCCATTCGGCTTCATTCTCCGTCCACTGGCTCAACATGGCTAATAGTGTTCTATTAAACCGCTCGACCTGGCCGTCCGACTGCGGATGGTAGGGGGATGTTGGGATCGATCGGGCGAGGATGAAGGGCGCTTGCCCTTCACAGCTCTGCGCTGTGATCCTCCTTGCCCTCCTCATCCCACTCGGCTGATCCCGCCCTCCGCCGACGGCCACGCGCAGACGACGCCCCTAGCCTCCGCCTGGCCTCCCCCTACCGCCATCCACCAGCTCCTCCTCCACCGCCTTTTCTTCCTCCTCTTCCTCGTACGCGTGCGAGTGGGATGCGGAGGGCAAGGAGGACGAGGAGGAAGAGGAGGTGGTGGTGGGCGGGGGGCGCTGGAGGGCGTCTGGGGGGCGGCGGGACCCCTCCTGGGACGGTGCGTGGGGCGGGGAGGGCGGTCGGGGTGCCGTGGTTCGGTGGAGAGGCAGCCGCTCCTCCTATCGCTCCTGGGATGAGGAGGACGAGGCGGAGGAGGACTACGGGCGCGGAGACGCCGCGGGGGCGGATGCGCTGCCGCCGCGGTGGGCCTCGGAGGCGGAGGGCGGCGTACTTGTCCACCTGCTCCTGCGCCGCCGCCGCGCCAAACAAACATTCCAATCAGACCCGTAGTCTCAAGTGTTGCTGCACCATCAAGAAAACTAGCCTCCCACCTCAATTCAATCTTCAGAGAATTCACCGGATTCAAGCCAAGATACGGGGTGAAGAACTCAACTGCACTGTGCCGTCTTCTCACCCAAAGAGAACCCCCGCCGTCCAAACATACGTTAGTATCCTTCGACGTGAATGATTTATTCACTAACATTCCAATTTCCGAGGCTGTTAAAATAGCAGAAGAAACACCGAGGAAAGCCGGAGCAGATCCACCCTTCCTCGACGATTTTGTGAAATTGCTGACGGTGTGTGTGGAAGAGAATTATTTTAAATTTAATAACAAATTCTACAGACAGAAAGAAGGTTTGGCAATGGGGTCTCCGCTATCGCCGCTTTTAGCGGAACTATATATGGACAAGTTTGAAGAAAAAATTTTCAGTGAAGATTCAGTGAACACCAATTTTATCCATTGCTGGTACAGGTACGTTGACGATGTGTTTGCCATATGGTCTGGTACTATGAGGCAACTGGACATATTTTTGATTAAACTGAGTACACAAGCCAAAAACATAAAGTTCTCATGTGAAAAAGAATCCAACCATAGTATCAACTTTCTCGATATCACTATTTCAACCTCGGAAAAAGGCTACGACTTCAAAATCTACAGGAAAGAAACTACCACCGACCATGTCATCCCCTCCGACTCCCGCCACCACCCCTCTCATAAGCTAGCCGCCTTTCATGCCATGTTAAACAGAGCACTCAACATCCCCCTCTCTGCCGAGAACCTCGCCATGGAAATCAAAAACATTGCAGTTAAAAACAGATACGAAGAAAGTGTCATAGATAAATTGTTAAGGAAGAAATACTCTCTCCGGGCACAGAAAATGATATATCATTCATCCATTCATAATGAGCATAAGAAACGCTGGTGCAAACTGAGTTATTATGGAAATATTTCACAGGCAACCGCAAACCTTTTTCCCAGAGAAGACTTTAAAATAGCATATTATAACACATCTAACTTAAGGGCGTTATTATGCAATACAAAAGATAAAATTGACTTAAATGATAGAAGTGGAATTTACAGACTTAAGTGCAGTGACTGTGAGACCTGTTACATAGGCCAGACAGGACGTTCGTTCCGAGTAAGAGCAGAGGAACACGGAAGGCATTTGAGAAACGGGGAGTTAGAAAAATCGCATTTCGCGAAACATCTATGGGAGAGTGACCACAGGAGCAATTTTGTTCCGGAAATTCTCCACCTTGAGGGAAAGGGAAGAAGGATGGACTGCTTGGAGGAGTTGGAGATAAGGAAGCATATAAAAAATGGAATTTTAGCAAATGAAAATATTTTTGTAAACTATTCCCCGCTCTTGGAGATTCCCCTGAAGCTGAGTGACGCTCCAACCCCAACGCAACCCTCCCCTACCAACGTAATAGCAACCAGATAAACAAGAACAAAATAACTGTTATTATAACGGTTTCTGTACCTGATGATGTCGCCTCTGCGACGAAACCGGTCGTATTAATTAAATCGTGTGGAAAAGTACAATAACTTTTTATCATTAAGAATGGATTTTCACAAAGTAAAGCCAGAAACAATCAAGTTTATAGAAGATATTGATAATCCCATAAGAGTCAATGATAATAATTTGGTGAAATATTCGGTCATGATCTTTGTTACATTATAATAAGCTATCGCAAACGAACACAGTAAACCTTTTTTCTTTCATTTCTTTTTTTCTATCATTATGGGAAGGCTTCGTGAAAATATATCTTGAATATCTTTTCCCAAAGCAAAATTGTTATCTATCACCACGGTTCCGCTGTGTAACTAGCTTAGCCGAAAATAACATTTTACAAGTGAAAAATAGACATTCCTCTGCACTGCTACTGGTAATTAATAAGATTACAGCCAATGGAAATCTTATCGTTAGCGGACCGGTCGAAATAATAGTACGAAAGTATGTTCACGACGATATATTATCACCGCGATATGACTATATGGACAGTTAAATATACACAGTAGTATGACGAACGATCGGTAAACTCCGACGAAAATGAAGAAGTAACTGTTGCATTTTCATTTTATAAATCAGAGGCGACATAAGGAATGGAATACTTGATTATGGGCCGTATTCTTAGTCGACCCTGTAGGGTAAACCGACCCTGGATACGTCATCAGCCCCTACATAAACCGATCTCGCCCTACATACGCCCAATCAAGCCCTGCATAAGGCCGTTTTTGGAGCTAAACGGGCCCTACTTGATGTAGGGTACCCGAACCAACCCTGCACCCTACAAAAACATGGCGGCCAAATATCGTCTGCTGATCACTTCGATTAAAGAATCTACGTTACAATGGATATTGAGGGAGACGACCTCACACAAGCCATTTTAAAATGCACAGTAACACAGCGGAAATGTAATAATACTACCACTTTATAACCACCAAGTTAAATATATTATAAAATTGACTAAACTAATAAGAACAATATAGCGGTATACATCACCTTGTTTCTACGAATATATAATAATATTTTTCACGTTTGGCACTTGGTATACTTTTGGGAAACTAATACTTCGTTTACGTATAACCATATAAAACGTATTTTCATGCCACTATTTGCCACATAATAAACTTAACTACGGAAGGTGAAAGCGAATGCTGAACCTTGATGCTGCAACGTAAGTTCCCACGTCAATGCTTATACAATTTGGTCCGTACTTATTACTATCTTGTACAGACCGCTTTTGAAGTAATTTAAAGACAATTAGGTTCTACTTTTGGCTCAATATGAGAGTATTTGTAGCGATAATTAAGGTACCGACACGACTTGGTGGACGACTCCGATTGTTTATTTACCTTGAGCCGTTACCCTATCAATACGCCCGAAAATTATCGGACGTCTTTTCAGTTTCATAGTTAGTTCCCATTACGCCACCAGAGTGGAAAATTGGCGTTGCGCCATCATGTAAGTACGTCATTTCAGAGAACTTGACGACGGAATTACCCCCCACCACTCATGTAGGGTGGACTGAGAAACGCATGTAGGGGCCTTTTTGTTATGTAGGGACGGATATGTAGGGTCGACTGGCAGATCATTATTGGTCGCGCCTTGGATCATTATTGGTCGCGTTAATTTGCTGTACCGGTGAGAGCAAACTCACCACAACCAGCCAGTTAACAAAATAAATTAATAAATGGCGCATTTGTATCGTTGTGAGTGTAAATGTTTGTACTGTTGTAATCTCGTTTAACTTCTATCGCCATCCCTACTGCTTCCTCCTACTCGCTTCTTGTAAGTTTCCGTTTCCATATCCGGCCTACCTTCCCACTCATTGCTCGCAGATCCGCCACGAAGCGGGGCTTGTTTCGCAATCACTTCCTTGTGCTGCGTATTTGCTGGCCTGTCCACGTCTGATTGAAATCAGCTCCCTTTCTTTTCCGTTGGATTTGAATTACCGCGAGAAGACCAAATTCCCATATTCCTTCGCCCGACTTCAGCCTTGTTTGTTTTCTCGATAGTGCATTTTTTTTAAATACGCACAATAGGGTAGTTTCCTTCAACAAAGAAAACGAAAGGCATTGATTGCGATTCGTTACCCACCATTAGTGTATTCATAATATATAAATTATTTGGTTTTAGAAATACCGGTTTAGACCAATAGCAATGGTCAATTTTAACCTCATTTCAAAAAGGCCAGAATAGCGCCCATGCGATGCCAATCCACGTGACGTCACAGGGACCTAGTTTATATACGAGTAGATAGGAGTTCTACATCGTCTAAGATTACCAATGCATGCATGTGGCACAGAGCTCAGGGAAACATGTCTTAATAATCACCTATTAAAACTGCCTAAGGTAGGAAAGTTTCCTTCGCTTGATAGGGGAATAATAATCCTTATTTAAGCCAAGCGCTATACCAGCTAGCAGGGTACTCTGCTATCTGCTAGCATCCTGCGTCGTATCAGCGCTCAAAGCCTCGCCCCAAGGTCACCTCACTTGCGGCAGCGGATACCAGAACGACGTCACATGGGGTTTTCCCAGCATTCATACTCAGACGTCGCGTTTTCGCGCGCTTGAAAATTTTCACTTTTTATTTAATCGCGAAAAATAGATATCGTAATTTAAAAATCTAAAAGCGTGAAATGCGTACTCCAGGAGTAATAATCTTTCGATTTAGGCAGTAAAATAATAATTGGAAACCACCCTATTGATCCATCGTCAACTTCCCTACTGAAATTAACCCCTAACTACTGGCGCGGTTTTTTGAGACGTTAGTACTTGCACGCCATGGCGTGGGGACATATCATATCAATTTTAATATTTTCAATATTTAATATTTTTTTTCATATTTTTGGAAAAAACCTTGCATATTTTGTGAAAACGTAAAATCATATTTAATTTTTTCTTCATTCAGGTCCTGGGAACTGAAAATTTAATCATTATAACAGAATGCAAAATGAAGTTATATACACCACTTCACACTTCACAATGGTAATTACTTCAATGCACAAAAATCAATGGCGGAGCGAGGAGGGTTTTGAAGGACAAAACCCCCCCAGAGCTCACGTAAAACTCACCATTTATAACCATTTTTCTGAAAAATTTTCAGGGAGAGGGCCTCCGCACCTCCCTCTTATCCTGGCGGGTATTCCACTCCCCCAGACTCCCCAGTATCAGTTTTGCCTAAAACCCCCTACACTTGCGAATAAAATCAACAGATTTAGGCGTTACTTGGTGGAACGATGAGATATTCATGGTTAAATAAAAACACAGTACTATTCCACAACCTTATATTTTTGCAGTCTACTAGTTTCAACGTTACAACGTCATTATCAAGACTCTTCTTGATAATGTCTTGATAATGACGTTGTAACGTTGAAACTAGTAGACTGCAAAAATATAAGGTTGTGGAATAGTACTGTGTTTTTATTTAACCATGAACCCCCTACACTTAATTCCTATCCCAGTGGGGAAAAGATAGTTCAAAAGATATGCAAAGAATATTCTCCAGCGAAGCAACTTTAGTGCAAAGAATGTTCTTCATGAACATCCAAAGAATCAACAAATGGCGCACTATCCGAGTTCAAAGAACATTCTCCTGTAGTAGTGCAAAGGTTGTTCTTCGGTTATTCATTTTGCACTACCTATGGCCAGATCGTGCGGTAAGAAGGTTCAAAGTTGCCTCTTAGGATATTCATCGTCGAAGGTTTAAAGTTGCTTCATAGAACATGAAAATTGCACTACCCCTGGCTAGATCCTACATTGAGGAGGTTCAAAGTTGCTTCATAGGATATGCATCGTGCACTACCCCTAGCTTGATGCTACATTGAGATGGTTCAAAGTTATTCATGGGACATTCATCATGCACTACCCCTGGCGAGATACTACATCGAGAAGGTTCAAAGTTGCTTCATAGGACATGTAAATTGCACTACCCCTGGCTAGATGCTATCATTGAAAAGGTTCAAAGTTCCTTCATAGGACATGCATTGTGCACTAACCCTTACCAGATCCAACATTGAGAAGGTTCAAATTTGCTTCATAGGATATGCATGATGCACTGCTTCTGGCTATATGAATCCGCAAGAATGATCAAAGCTGCTTCAAATTCAGTGCGCCACCAATTATAGGGACAGGCAAAGGAGGAATCTCAGGCAATCATTTTGGAAATAAATCCAAGAGGAAGGGATGTAGGGTATAAAATAATATATATATAGGCATACAATGTAACAATTTATATTCATTAAAAATGGCATTCATATTGTCGTGTCCTCCCGTGGACAGCTCGTCTAGGGGCGACTCAAAATTGGGATCTTGGACTAACGCTGAGGGATTCCGAGCAGCGAAGCTATAGGAGGAACGGTATCGGGTGGAAATGAAAGATCCCGGGTTTGCCTCACGAAATGTATTTGATTCCGTTGATTCTTGTGCGAGAGTTCCTCCCTCGGCTTCCCCGGGTCAATCGTTGAACTTCCCCTCCACGGACCTTCGGGCGCCCGACACGCGCACTACAACTCTTGACGAAAACGAATGACGAATCACGAAATGACCTCTAGTCAATGATGGGTGCCGGTTTTAAGGCATCCCCACATCCGACCACCCCTCCCCCTCCGGTATGTATGCACGTGCGATATCATTGTGAGAGTGGAAGGTTTGGTTTTTCCACGTAGTTTACCCGAGACATCGTCAGTCAGCTGAGCACATGTTCCACCCAAAATGAGTAGCTAACAATAGGGCATACAACGCAATACGAAGTTGGATGTACAAGTTACATTACTTTAGAATACCGGCGTATTAGTAATTTCTCGGGGGAAAATGAATGGATCAGAAAATAAAGGGTATGTAATGTAGGAAGTTATTTGGATTGTAACATTCATGAGCGATAAAAGAATAGCATCTCCCCATTACATATTTTTCATCCCGTAAGATGAAAGAACAAGGTATTAAAGCATTAACATGATAAGTTCGGTAAAAATAACACTACAATTTCATTTAAAATTTGCCTATGCACAGAACAAAACGAAGAAGTCATTACAATAAATAAAAAATTTGAGTTTTGCAACAAATTATTCTTTGCTAGAACAATTGCCGTTTCAACCACTTCACCGCAAGTTTCTGCTGTGGGAAGGATCATAAATGAGTGGGAGGGTCGGGTTTAATTGCCTAAGGGGAGGCACAAGGGTCTCGCTAAGCTGGGTATCGGGCCGGGCCTGAATACCACCGACCATAGCTGCTACCGCTGGGGTCGCTTCCCATCCCCCGCGACATCTATACCCGACATCAGGTATAGTCTGTGTAGAAAAGTTTGAGACAGCTATACCCGACGTCAGGTGTTCTGCATATAAAATGCCCGTCGGCTCCACCCGACGTCCGGCGCGAAAGGGTTAAGTGGAGTATCACAAAAGTTCATACATCTAATCTGAGAACCAAAAATTCTAATAATAATATTATTAACTAATGAAAAAAATTTAGTAATATGGTAAATACTACGCACTCACCTAGAATAAATCGGTGTTAGTGGTCGCAATTGACCCAAATTAATCAGTCGCTGCCTCTTCCACTCCAGTTCCTAGGGTCCCTTCTCAGCTCACAACTGCATTCACCACGAGTTCACGAAAGACTGACGGAGTTGCAATTCAGAGTAGGTGGTGTCAGTTGAAACCGCTAAAACAACTCCGGGTCGCAGCTCAGTGTCTTGGGCATAGAGGTCTTGAGTATGCTTCCGCGAACATTATTATTTCTTAACAAACTTGAGATTCTCCCATCTTCGCTCTCTTACCCTCCTTCCCCCCTCCCCTAACTCCTGTTACTTTCACCCTTTAAGCTCTGCATAGTCGTTAAATCTCAACATATACATTTTGGCTCTTATTAGACGAGGTAGTCAGGCGACGTAGCCAGCGACATTAGCTGGCGTCGCAATGGCTACCAAGTGGCAACGTGAGACTGGCGACCTAGTGTAATAAGCTCCGTATGCTACAACGTAGCGTTACCAGTATGAGTAGCCAGTGGCAATCGGAGTGGCGACGGGGCTGTGAGCCACCTCTAGGGTGTTTGGCAGGGGGTGATCAATCATCAACAAGCAAGGGGATTCCCACATGCTAACCACACCGCCATAAAAATGTTACACATTCTTACGAACTATACTTCCTCATTCATTCAAAGGTACAACCTGCCAACTACTAATTAAGGCAATCTGCTTATGAAGCTAGATCGTGCAAAACATGCTGTTAGAAATACTAGGAAAATTCAGAAACATGCATTAAGGAATACACAAATAGTTGGCTACATTACAAGTCAACTAACCAATTCGTAAGTCCTAACGCTGCCCTTATAGCCTCTTGTCGACTCGATACAGAAGGGCGAGTATCTACTGCGTAAGTCATTATGGGTCTTATGTACGTATTATAAATATATACTCTTACCTCAGGCGGCGTCGAGTTATTATGGATTATAGGTGCTAAACCGGCTTTGGCTATAAGTGCCTTTGTTTTAATGTTGTCAACATGTTCCCTAAATCCAAGTTTATTGTCCAGGGTCACCCCAAGGTACTTGGCCTTATCAGTATACTTAATACCTTGTTGACTAATGCGGAGGATTGGGCACCGCGGAGCGTCCTTTCTATTGTGAAAAACTATCGTCTGTGTTTTGTCCGCGTTTATCTTAATTCGCCACTTCTCATACCAAGCATGAGCTTTGTCAAGTTGGTCTTGTACCAGTTCAGCGGCTAACTCAGCATCCCTACTCCTCGTGAGTATAGCCGCGTCGTCAGCGTATAATGCTATCTTCGTGCGCCAATCCTCCGCGTCTCTCGGGAAGTCGGAAGTAAAAATGTTAAAGAGTAGCGGTCCATATATTGACCCTTGGGGAACCCCTGCCGTCAAGGTTTTTAAATCACTAGTTTCATTACGCCATTTGACTTTAAATTGTCTATCTCTGAGGTAAGAGTGTGTCCATTTTAAAATCCAACCTGGAAAACTGTTCCGTTCCATTTTGAAAAGTAAACCGTCGTGCCAGACTTTATCAAAAGCCTTGGATATATCCAAAAATACTCCTATGGTTATTTCTTTTCTGTTAAAACCGTCAGTAATGTACTCCGTCACGCGATGGATTTGTTGTGTGGTGGAGTGGGAGCTTCTAAATCCAAATTGTTCTGGTGGGAGAATATTATTTGTCTCCACGTAATCACGTATGTGCGGTACAATTATCCGTTCTAACAGTTTTCCCAGGTTGGAAAGAAGTGAAAGAGGTCTCATCTCCTCGGGGAGTAATGTCTTCTTTTGTTTCTTAGGTATACATTTCACGACTGCAGTTTTCCATTTACTTGGGAAATGCCCCGTTTTTATTGAAAGGTTGGCCATTTCGGCTACATATTTCATTGTTTCGATGGGTATTTGTTTTATTACCTCGTTTGGTATATTGTCTTCCCCAGTTGCCTTTCTATTTGGAAGGTTCTTTATTATTATTTTGACTTCATCAACAGTTATTTTTGGTATATTATTTTCGTCAATTAACCAGTCATGAGGATTTATATTTATTTCCGGCGTGGATGGGCACGCTTTATTGGTGGAGAATATTTTTTCTAAGTTTCCAGCCATTATGTCCGCTTTCTCTTTAGAATTGTAAATTTCTGTGTCATTTACTTTAATTACTGGGTCCCTCTGCGGAGTTCGTCTCATTGATTTTACTACTTTCCAAATCGACCCGTCACTTTTATTCAATTGGAAGAGAAGATCTGCCCATCTTTCTTTCCTTAATTGAACAATTTCTCTTTTAATCTCTTTATTTAGTGTTTTTATTTTATTTTTCAGATATGCCGTACCAATATTTTTATATATTCTTCTGGTATTATTTCTTTCTTTAATGAGATTTTTAATATTATTGTTTAGTTTTATATCTTCCGCCGGTCTTTTTGGCTTTCGAGGGATTGCAACCTCCATGGCAGTTATGATCGCCTGCTCTAGCGTTGTGGCCATTGCGTCCAAGTCATTATTATTTTCGATGTTTTTAGTTCTCTCCGCCACCGTCGCGCGGAAGAGACCCCAGTCTGCAAGGCCGTAACATAGCCTTTTTGGCAGATCTGGCAGTTGTATTGGCCGTGTACCAATATTTAAAAGAACCGGGTAGTGGTCACTGCTAAGTGCGTTCACCGTTATTGCCTTAGCCGGGCACCTCAGTCCCTTAGTCACGGCAAGATCAATAATGTTATTGCTGTACACTCTTGTCGGCTCGTCCGGTGCGATAATTCGTAGGCGCTGTGTCTGTGTCCAATTGTATAATCGCTTGCCGTTCACATTGTCCTTTGGGCAGTGCCACTGCATATGTTTACTATTAAAATCTCCTCCACAGATTATTGGTGTGTCGTGATTTAGCAACAGATCGAAGTCAGTGACTTCGAATTTTTTATTCGGTGGCAGGTAGCATGAATAAATTGCTATTTCTCCCATATCCGTCATAATTTTCGCACCCACTACTTCGAGGCTCATCGTATTATGTTTTTCTATTTCTTCATATATAAGGTCGTCTTTTATTAAAATGGCTGTTCCACCAGAGCTTTTCCCTCCCCTCGTTTTTACTCTATCGTTTCTCAGAACGACGTATCCACATACTTCCCACACCTTATCTGGTTGGAGGTGAGTTTCAGAAATGAGACACACTTGTATCTTCTGTCTTCCCAGAAAGTGTACTAGTTCTTGCGTTTTTTTATCTACGCCTCCGTTTATATTGAATAACATAATGCCCAGTGATCTATTTTTCTTTTTATTAAACATGACTGGTTCTCCTGATAAGCATGTCCGTTATTTTCGTTATCATCTCTTGAAACATTTGCATCTGCTGTTGCATCATTATGCCGAAGTTTTTTAATGTCTCTAGTATGCTCCGAAGTTCGTTGTTTTCGTCAGATATGCCCGAGCTTATATTAATATTATTTGAATTCGTTTGCGTGTCCGGAGTTATGTGCTCAACTTCCGTTGTCTGATTATTGACGCTGCCATTGACGTCATTCTGTGACCTTGAGTTCGGATTCACGTTCACTTCGGGCCGGACCTGCGTCATAAGATGAATATTTGGATTATTTTCTCTGCCGTCGTTTGTCCTTGTGTTGTGTGCCTGAGCTTGAGAATTTATCTCACGTGATGAGTCTGCGATTGCCGTTTTTTCTACTGGTGCTTGCTGCCTTATTCGTCTTTGCTCCCATGCATTTGTTGATGGAGCTGCTGCCGGGATAATTATTTTTGGCTTTTCAACAGTTTTGGGGGCCTCTTTTCCTATATTTCTTTTTTCCTTCATTGCGTTAATTCTTTCCATTTCTTTTTGGTAAAAGACGCATTCCTGCGATCTTGCCTCATGCGCCTCACCACAATTGCAGCATTTCTTTTCCCTTTGCCCCTGGCAGTCTTTGCCTTCATGAGGCCCTGCACAAATGTAGCACCTCTGTGCCCTGGAGCAGTATCTCGATCCGTGGCCATAGGCATTGCACCGGTAACATCGCTGAGGGGTCTTGTAGTAATATGGCGATATGCTTATCGGATGAGAGCATATTATCTTTATGCTCTCGATTTGATTTACATTAAAGTTTTCCTTTTTCTCCACCGTTATGACGTATATGTCATCAATCTTTCTTGACATGGTGCGTACTGCTACACAAGGGATGCCCTGTTCCGTAAGACTTTCTTGTATGTAATCCAGTTCTATTCCCCTATCTAGACCATGGATTACATATCTCACCACTCCTTCTCCTTTCGGTGCCCACGTGTGGTATTGCGCCTGTTCTCTCGTTAGGAATGTTTTAATTGTTTCGTAATCCTCCATATTCCTCATTTGGATTCGTGATCCATTGTCACTTTTACGTATTATAAACGTTTTGTCCGTTGCCATATTTTTCAATTTTCTAATGAAGTTCGTCATGTCCTTTATTTTCGTCACAACCATTGCCGGCGGCATATTCTTTTTTTGTTTATTTTGCACGGTAGTATTGTTTGTGTCCGTGTTGTCTTTCTCGTTGCTTAATGGACTGAATTTATTGTTGAGGGTTATGACCGGTGCCTGATCATTAAGCGTGGAGGAGAAGCGGCGCCTTTTGTTGTTTTTCCTCCGCGTTTCGTCGATCCTTTCAAAGATGCCGTCTTCCTCTGTGCCGTGGTCCTCGTTACTTTCCTGTTGAGTCTCCATCCACGTGACCTCAGGTTCTGTAGGGTTTTGGCATGACTCTGTGATTATTTCTGATGCATCCTCTGATGTTGTGACCGATTTTCTCTGCACACGTGCCTGGGTCTTCGATTCCCTGGGAAAAAGTACTCCCGCTATGTTACTTGGGATCGAAATTCTCCCCTCCGCAGTGCGGGGTATGGCTCCCAGACTATCCGACCTCTGCCGTGTTCTTGGGTCCCGTGACGAGATTTTCGCCTGATCGTTGCCCAGTTCCTCGGTTCGTGCGTCTGTTATGGTGGCCGATGGCCTCCCCTTTACAGGGGAGCGAAACATCTCGCAAGAGACTCTGCCCTAGTAATGCGTGTGTAATGTAAAAGCTCAGTGAGAGGGCGCGGTGATCCCGCCGATCCCCAACCGCAAGCGGAGGGGGGCACAGAGGGTCTTCACCAACCCTCTCCCTACCCTACTCTCTAGATCCCTATAAGGACCCACCTGCCACTCACGGAAGTGCAAGGAGGTTCACCCCAATTGATCTGCTCAATTAGGGGCCCTCTATCCGGAAGTGACAAGTGAGAACGACCGATGTAGATGGCAACGAAAGTCTACCACTCGGAGATAAGAAGGTGGTGGCTCAGTTAGCCCCCCTCCCCGAGTCCAACTTTCGCGCGTGTCGTGTACTGCTGAGTCTCTTGCTCCGGTTGTAAAATTTTCCGAAGAAAAAGGTAATTAACCAAGCCAATTGCTCAAAAACACGAGCCGAGGTCCTTAAGAGGGCCAATGTGGCGAATAACTCGGCTGCTGCTCCAGACCAAGTCCTCAGCTGGGTGAGCCCTTGAGGGCGCTCGGCCTCTCCGGTCCTCCGGAAGCTCTCGAGAGTCAACTAACCAATTCGTAAGTCCTAACGCTGCCCTTATAGCCTCTTGTCGACTCGATACAGAAGGGCGAGTATCTACCCCAACGCCATATGTTTCGTTCCATCAGCCTCGCCTGGAATGTACTCAACAGAATTTTTCGATTATTGTGATAAGCAAGAAGACATATTTTTCCCCAATTATAAAACTTAGCTTATAGCATTGCGTGCCAAACTTTTAAATTCAGAATTTCCGTGAACTTTAAATTATGTATAGGCTTTAGTATTCAAGTGATCATCGCTCGCGCGTTATGTAGACATTTGGGGGGAAAATAAGAAAAAATTTCGAACTTCATGTGAATTGGGAGGTGTTCTCCATAATCCGTTGGCATCTCAGATCGTACAACCCGCGGAAATCAGTGAAATAATGTACAAAATGAACAATCTTAGAATTAGTTCCATAATTTAGTTCATAGAATGTGCTGAGAACGTTCACCTTGCACATGTTCAAAGTTAGTGCAGCGGGAAACGACCTCTGCATATTGTAAGCACGTTCTATGCACATTCATTCTGAATTAAGTCAACTCTGCACATACTTTGAAGTAATTCAAACTTAATTCTGCACAAACTTTCCCCACTGGGTAGCTGCGCCCCTGCAAAAAAACGAGGTATATATAACGCAGCTAGTGGCGCAGGGACATATCGAGTCCCTAGATCACTCTGCTCAATGTTTACACTTCACAAGGGTGAAGTGTAAACATGTAGTATATGAGTGGGTGAGAAGTCTATTGGTACAAATGCTTATTTTTTATACAGAGTTAAGTACAGAATTTATCTATGGAAAACAAACGAGATCAACTAGCTAATTAGTAGTGCATGTGATTTTCCACTCGATATCAGCACAGAACAGAGACTTACTCGTATCCCTTTGCCACCAAGTTTTTGTGTATTTCTTCTAATGATTAACTTTACCTAGCTCTGTTGAGAAAATAATCACTTGGCCTCCCACAAATTTGCTTACCATCCCCATTAGGAAGCACACAAATATATGCCTACCAATTTAAAACAGTTAACAATCGAAATTCGAATGTTCCGACCTGTTCATGTCGAAGGAAAAAAGAATCGAGACTATTTTTATACTCCTTGCTCAGAGGGTATGGGTAAGGGAGCCAGACGACCCGCTGAATGACCTGTATCCCTCCGCGCGATAATTTTCAGGCAGGATTCTGGCGGAGGAATCCACTTCGAGCCCGAGTATTATCTGCCGTTCGGTGTTTGCTGTGTGTTCTGAATGGGAAATACGAGAGTTCTTTAAGCCGTCCAAAGTTCTTCCTGTGGTTTTCTTAGTGGTTTGTCTCATTTTCATTGAACGCACTTCACAGCTGGCGGGATTCACGACTGTCGCGAACATACATAGTTGTTTGCATGCACGGGCAAGAAAACGACTTCTGTAACAACACATGCTGATATACCTTCTCAATGAATAAGTAGATGGCGCCTCAGGTGTGAAACTGTGTTCTGAAGCGCCAATATTTAAATATAAACAAACGGCCCATGCTTTATGAATATGCCTCGTATATCTGTATATTCACCAGTCGGCCACATTGCTTGGCGGAGAGAGAGGATGGGTCTTCTTTTCAATCCCACGCGTCATATTCTTTAAAGCGTTCTCTAAATTTCCGTCTTGTCTGGTCAGTTTCCTCTCCCGAGATTAAAAACGCCTTCCTTTTTTATTATTCCTCTGTGACAGCCCGAATTGAGGAGCGGCGGGCGTCTGCTTCTCTTTCCGTCTGAAATCCTGCCGCAACACGTGCGTCCGTCTTCACGCTGCGTTGACCTTTCCCCTATCCGGCGCCCGTTTTGTTCATAATAATGATGTAAAGCGGTAGTAAAATCACGAGTCTAACTCTCGTCAATTCTTTAGCTAAGCGGCAAGGACGATTTCATTGCCATCGCTTGCGAAATTCGCTCTTGGCGAATGTTTACGTCCGCTAAATACTCGCCAGATAACACGAGAATAATGCTGTTCCCCCATTACAAATGGAAGGCATATATGAGATTCCGTGTTCATGTGGGTCTAGTTACATCGGACAGACCAAACGGAAGATAGTGACAAGGCTGAAAGAGCATGAAAGGGCGCTGAAGGCAAGGCAATGGGAAACTTCAGCTGTCGCCGATCATTTTATGTCGGGGCCAGGACACAAGATCCTCCTGGATGAGGCCAAAGCCATTGCAAGAAAATCTGCATATTATCCACGGCTTATTAGAGAGGCGATAGAAATTTCTAAAAGACCAATGAATTTTAACAGGGATGATGGATATAATTTAAGCCATGTGTGGAAGAGATACATTTCGAAAATTTAATTACAATATTCCACCTTTCATCTTCCTTTTTTTATATTAGATGTTTTAAAGAAGTTGGCTTTTATTTTATTTTTATTTTTATTTACTTTTTTAAATACCTTAACAACAATGGACCAGTTTTTCCAACGGTATGATAGGTGTTTATATTTTCATTCTCCTGACGACGTTCCCAGTAAGTGGATCGAAACGTTGAGTTAAATATTAATAGCACGCAGACGTATTCCCGAAAATGAATTATAATAGAACACGAGAATAACTTTGTCGTCGCTAAGCGAAGCATTCCTGGCGAAATAGCTAGCGAATGAAAATGAGAATACGAATGCATTCACCATTCGCCAATCTTTTTGACAAATCGCGTTGGCTATCTACATCTACATAATACCCTGCGAGCCACCTCTAGGGTGTTTGGCAGGAGGTGATCAATCACCAGCATGCAGCATGCATTTAGACTCCCACATGCACACATCTACATCTACATAATACCCTGCGAGCCACCTCTAGGGTGTTTGGCAGGGGGAACCCACACCACACCGTCCAAAATACGTCTCGTATAATAACAAACTATACTGCTATATGCTGTTAGAAATAGAATATAGAATAGAAATTCAGAAACATGCATTAAGTTTTACAATATATATACCCAGGAAGAACCAGAACCAGGCCTCTGGTATATACATCTAAGTAATACGGTAATACCATGCGAGACACTTTTTCTGTGGTTGCCAGGGGGTGGACAATCAACAACATGCATCCTGAAAGAGGACCACTACGTGCACACCACATGGTCATAGAATTTGGATTTGTTGGACCTTATTTTCTTTTCGTAGCTGAACTAGTTTTATGCAGCTACATAGATATTTATCCACTTAATAATTTATTTTGCATGGAGCAATTCGTGATCCGTGAGAGCTCACACAGCCGGCTGCCATAGTCTATGGCCTATTTTTTCGACGACTTAGAAGACGTAGGGTATTGCAAACTGCCTATTTGTGGATACTCCCCCATACCAAACGCCATTAGTAATATGTAGATGTAGATAAGTATTAATCTATATACTAAAAAGCCCAGTTTACTATTATAATTCGCCTTAAGCAATCGTGGGAACTTGACTAGACATAATATTCAATGCTGGTGATTTATCACCCTCTGTCAAACATCCTAAAGGTAGCTCTCAGGGTATTATGTAGATGCGGATGCAGTCGTGGAGGAGGATTAGGAAGGAGTGTGAACGTAAGTACGGCCCAGATAGGGGTTTAGAAGTTATAAGAAGCTGTGCGTGGGAAGGTGTTTTCCCTTGATGAGAAAGGGGATAGGGATTGGATGACGGCTTTTTCAGCAAGACGCGACGGGGGGAAGCGGTGGGGAAGTAATTTCAAAGCAAGAATGGGATACGAGCTTTAAAGCAATAGCAGTGGGCCACACATTCAGTGGGTTTAGCTATGTCCTGACTCCGGCTAAGAATAGCTCCTGAGATGTCAGCTGTTCCAGGTTGAGCCAATCAAATTGCAAGATTCCTTTCGTTTACTCATCCCGCCTTGAGCGCCTCATCCCCTTAATATTTCCCCTCCATTACTCTCTTTGTCTCATTCTCCCATTCCCTGAGGGGCGGTTCTCCACTGCCTGTGAAAATATACTTCCAGTGACCTTCAAATAATGTCTTTCGTCGCCCTCCGTTTTCTTCTCCAGAAGTTTTTCGAGTCATAAAATACCTTCTGGAAGCCTTAATCTATCCCTAGCACAACTCTTAAATGGACCCAACCATCAGAAACCCTCGCTTCCCCTTTAAATTAAATCTATACTATACGAAAAATCCGTCCAAAAATTATCCACAATTACAGATTTTTAAACATTGAAATCTCATTGAGAGGTGGGCTAGAGTATAATTTTTTTCCTTTCTTTCATCGAGAAATGGTTGTAACTCAAAATCGGTACTAAGTCATCAATTTGATGGGGAAAAATAATAATGAAAAAAGGCTATATAACTATCTATAGCATTTTTTACAGTTGTGATATTCATTGAAAAAATTATGTAAATGAAAACAGCTTTGCACAGAGACGCATCTAATGAATGTCAAAAAGTTGCATCCTTGTTCCTCATGTGTAATATTACATCGATCCTTCATAGTGTTTGAGTTAGTAACAGTATTCCACAGGTGTAATATGCACGTATGGTCTCTCATTCGTGTACCCCCCTCGAAATAAAAAACAGTACATGAAATTTTTGAACAAAGGAGAAGAGAATTGTGTAAGAGTTGGAGATTGTAGTTTCAAGATTTAATTTCTTTGAAATAAATTTAAGTATATCTGATCCAATAATACAAGGTCGAAGAATTTTCTCACAAAATTCTTCCACGCGCAGAAACAATAAACGTGTACAGGCATAAACGTGTAATGGCAGTGGTTTATGGCGGTATTTGCTGTAATTCAAGTAGAAATGTCCCTGTCTTTATTGAAACAATTCCGTCTTTATCATCAAAGGCACTCCATCAGTCCATAAAGAGAATAGTGCTAGTTTTTAAATTTGAAAAAAATCTCTTTGCCAAAATACTCTTCCAATAAATAATTTTAGTCAACAAACCGGAATTAGGAGCCACGATAAGTAGATTTGACGCTGCAAACACACGTTTTTTTTCCACCTTTCACTTGCACGCAAATGAATAAAGGAGACAGAAGTTCATCATCCATCGAAATATTTGTTGACCACCCGCCGCGCCGGTGAAGTGTGCCACCCCCCTAGCATTTGTCTCACGCGCTGCCATTGACCTCAGCATCCCAAGGGCCTTCCGCCCACCCAATCCAACTCCCTCTCACGCCACTTATCACGCCACGCGACGCTTCCCCATTATTGGCTCCATACCTCTCCCGATCCCCCAGACGTTCAACCAAAAATGGGGAAAGCGGGCGTCGTCTTCTCCTTCGGTGTGGAATGCTGTCATAACTCATCCGTCCGTCTTTACGCTGCGTTGAGCTTTTACGGAAGAAGAAAAAGGTCTCGTAATCTGAAGGAGGTTGTAAATATCAGGAGGCGCTGTGTCCGAGTTTATTGCATGGTCAAAGTTCCGCCATCTTGGTTTGACAATTTTTGGACTTAATGTCTGTAAAAAAAAAAGCAAGATACCCGAGTTTGAGGAGCTCTAGCGTCTAAACGAAGCAATCAATTTCAATGCAACAAAAAGTATACGAAAGAGAATTTATTTCTACGTTGTATCATGTACTTGAACAAATCTTCGGCTCAATGGTATTTCCTGTACTTTATTTTTTCTCAAAAAAGTACCCGTTTTTTGCGCGTAAATTCAAGTTGCCCAACTTTGAGCGCTTGGTATTCCCGTAGTTTTCGTTCCTTTAACTTGCAATTTAGATATAAAGAAGCCACATCTATTTTTAGCAGTTTGCCGAAAACAAATTGTTCATACGACTAAAATTAATGGAGTTGTTGTAAAAAACGAAAACCTCTGCTAACTTCGAAACTAGTGGGTCTATTGAAAATTGATTGGTACTGTTGTCTTCCGTAGAATGTTAGTAATGCATATACGTAGATCATACACGTTAAATGTCAGCAGAATATTCAATATCTGCCCATGTCGCCCATATACGGTACGGATTGACCAAAAAGGGTGTTAGGCTCCCAGCCTTTTATCATGCTAGAGCCAATGAAAAAAAATACCAGCCACTAGTAGTGCGGAAAAAATTTTTTGGGAAGATTTGATGCGAGGGTTTTCTAAATAGGCACAACCCAGCAATCGCTTCTTGTTCAACCTTAGATCCAGGACCATCTGGTTCATCAGCAGGCGTTTCTTGTTCTCAACCATTAAGCATATCTTCAGTTCCTGAGCCCTTCTGATCATGAGCCTTCATCTGAATCTATAATTGAAACACCAAATTCGCCTAAACGTAACAAAGCACCAAAACCATTCCTTATCCCAGTAGAGGTTCAACCTTATCACAAGGCGAATCAAAGTAAGAAGAAGAAGTAAGATGGACAACCAGAGAGAACGATAATTGTCCCTGATTGTCTAGAGAAAAATACAATTAAAGAACAAAAGTCCAAAAGAGATTTAAAAAAAGGGGCGGCGAATAAAGGAACAACCATTTCAAAAAAAAAAAGAAAATTAACTAACATAACAAGAAATATCAATATTTAGTAATCGTTACACGATGTTTTTAATCTTACATATGAGAAGACCGTTTGCGTGTCAGGTCCTTGTTCCCCCTCCTTCCCACGTAGAAATACTGGATCCGCCCTTGCCGGTAAGTACACTTTATGATGATTTAGGAGTTATCTGGTCTCACCCTCATATTCCTTTCTCGTCAAAAATTAAGATTTATTTTTCCTCTTTTCTATCATTGAGTAACGAATGCTTTCACATTTGTGTATTTTTTCTCATTCACGTCCTGCATTACTTCTTCCATATGTTCATTGGA
The DNA here is from genome assembly GCF_921293095.1 of Ischnura elegans. Lineage (NCBI taxonomy): Eukaryota > Metazoa > Arthropoda > Insecta > Odonata > Coenagrionidae > Ischnura > Ischnura elegans. The sequence goes on from NC_060253.1 coordinate 28,956,779, forward strand.
GCCCTTTCGCTTTCAGGCAATGTAAAAATATCCCTCGCGTTTATATACGGTTTTAAAATGAGATTGACAAACTTTTACTTGTACCCAAAATATAATTTGCATTTGAAATCTACGACATGAAACTGTTAAGGATACCATCAGTAATGGGGAATTTTCACATTTTTAAAAAACTCTGTCAAAATGTCGTAAACCTCTAGGAAATAATATCTACCGGGGGAAATTTCATTACTAGCGGTAGTTTTCGAGATATTAAAGGTCAAAATGGAGGAGTGGGGGGTGCGAGCGAAAGTAGTGTGTCCAAGAGGTGTGACGTCATTTCTCCCCAAACAGAGTTGCTAACGTCCGAGGCGTGGAGTTAGGAGATTGTTGCGGTATGCCTAGGCCAGGAAGAAGTTGTTTTTACATACGTGAAGTGCTTTTATGCCGAATTATAAATATTACGTGGTGCCTGTTTGTTCAAATACATCACGAAATTCTTTATTACATATATTCGTCGTTAAATTAGATTATATTCGTCGTCATGAATAATGAAGCGAGAAGAATGCAGTGGGTTAAGGCAATAAATAGGAAGAACGATCTGTCGACGAAAACGACGGAATTCGTTTGTAAAGATCACTTTAAGTAATTACAACAGAATTATGTTGAAAAATGACTTGAGCGTGTGGTGCGGAGGACGTGCAGCTGCCCTGTTCGCGCAGTACCCGCCGGTCGCTTGCATGGTGTTTTTGCTGAGCTATCAAAGGTTGAAAAAAACGGCCGTCGTAGTATCCGATGGCTTAAAATTATTGTATTTTTTAAATTTATCAATGATTAATCATGATAAGAATACTTTAAGGGTACATACAGTAGGCCAAGGGCACAGCTAGGAATTAAGGCCAGGGGGGGGGGGGGGGTTTCAGGCGCAATTAATAGTGAGAAGCCTGGGGGTATGGCTTACCCGCCAGGGTGGGAGCGGGAGGTGCGGGGGCCCTCCGCCAGAAAATATTTCAGATAAAAGGTTTAAAATGGTGAGTTTTTACGGCCTTCTGAGGGACATTTTATTAATCCTTACACTATTCTAAAAGTAATATTAATCCAATTATGCAAAATAGATTAAACTTAAAAATATCTCTGAGCTCTGGGGGAGCGTTTTGCCCCTCTCCGAAATCAATTGATTAACATGCGTAGTATTCCTATCTGAACTCCCTCAAAACCATATCTGCTACCTAGGAGCGTAAAATGCGTAAGAAACTCACTGATATATAACCACTACTTCCTCCAATCAACTGACTTTGTGCCACTGGAGGAAATACAACCTGAGGAAGTGGTGGAAAGTCGAGGTCAGGAAAAGTACTGCCAATTGAAGCCAATAACAAAAACTGTTGGTATTCAGAAAAAAAACCTGTTTCTGCCAATGCTGCTAATTCTCCTATGGGTTCTTCCGCCTGTAAAAGCTAGATGGTAATGCAGCTAGTGAAATTAGTAATTCAACTACTGGAGAAGAATGTGATAAGTGATTCCTAATTTGGCGGCAGCAGCAGCAGCTCTGACATGGAATCAGACAGGGAGATATGTGGCCAAAGGGCCAAGTATACTTTGTTTTTGATGGAAAAAAAGCCAGTGTTGTATTCAAGGATGGCCAGGTAAAATTATTTTATTGTCAATTTGCTATCACGAAATACTGGGTTACTTGTCATGGTTATGTCAAGGAAAACTAGAATCAACGAATCCTTCAATATTTTAGCCCAGTGTCAATGTCTCGCCCTCGACAGCGGCAAAATATTTCTCTGCTTCCATTATTCCAGTGGTTAGTTTTTTGAAAAATCTAGTTTTTTGGTTTGACAAAAATAAGATGTTGCTTAATATGCCAATTCCCTTTCCTGCTCGCTATTCGCATGTAGTGTCAATTATTGATTGTTTTGAAATAGTAATTGAAAAGCCAGGTAACCTAAATTGGCAAAGTTTAACCTGAATAGGAGTATAAAAAATAGATCAGTCCTCACTGCAGTGAGTGACATATAACGCATTTTCTGTTTTATAGATCGTTTTTTTTACTGAGATAAGTACATCAAACTGTGCTTAGTTTATTACGCTGCGAAAGGCATAATGCTAAAATTAACCGAAAAAAAGTGAATTGCTAAGGTAACTCTAAAACAGTTTTTTTTACAGCAATCAGTGCATTATACTGCTGATAGTACAAACAAATAGAAATAATGTTTTTCAAAGGCAATTATTTCAAAGGAATCAGCTTTTAACATTACTGTAAAATTAATGGAATGTTTACAGCTCAAATATTTCTTTCTAAAGTCAATAAAAAAATCATATGATTCTTCTTTAGAAAATTTCATTTCGAGGGGTTATGGCGGCCGGCCAATAGATAGTTTTCTCTTCGACTGAATTTCTTGAGCAAACTCCAAAAGGCTGTGGGGCAGTGGCAGATCGCGGCTTCAAACAAACTGCTCACTCATTTAGTGGTAAAATTTGAGTTAATTAGACCATCAAGTGTTTCCAAGAATGTAAAGATCTCTAAAGACGAAGTTAAGCTAACTAAGCAAATAGAAAGCTTTAGGACCCATGTGGAGAGAGTAATAAGAAAGGTCAGAGAATATTATGAGAATAGCTTGTCCTCCATTCCTGCATTGATAACCATTTGGTGCAAAAACAGGATTACAGGATTGCTTTTAAAGACAAACAACTCTACCGTAACGATATTCGGGTTCTACCACAATGATGGGGAAAATTTAAAGGTAGCTCGGAAAATACTTTGAGCGATTCATTTAAAAACATTTTTTCAAAATAAAGTTGTATTTTTCATTTCAAAAACAGCAAAATTACCTTAAATCTGTGCACAGAAAGCATTTGACAACATACTGAATCAAAAATCTGATATACTGAAAGCAAAAAATCATAACTCATATCATATAAACTACATTAGCAGTAACCAGATGCAGCACTATTTCATGCAGAAATTTTGAACAGAGGCCAAGTAGTTACTTCTGTATTCGCAAAAGCTGGCCCATTAATGATAAAAAAAACTAGAAAAACTTACCGCGAAGCCTTCACTTCTCTAAATTATGCAGCCAAAAAGTCCTGGCTACTTTTAAAATATAAAGCCATCATTATGGAATCCACCTTTGGGAGATTATCGCAACAGCTTAAACGAAACCGTCTTCCATTTCGCAAATATTCGATGTATTCTTTTTCTACGAATATAGAAAATGGATGAAAACTATTTTACGTGACTAAATAACATCATAACATGTCTCAGAGAAAACACGAATTAAAAAAATACCGAGATATTCACTTACTCAACGAGTGCTTCATTGTAGCTTCTGCGGCCGTGCATGCAAAACTATAACGACGTAGGGAGAAATGACGTCACCAACAATCAGAGCTAACTTCGCGTTTGCAGACGGATTTCACTGATTTAAATGCATTTTAATGATAAAATAAATGGTTTGCGAGAAGTTTGATTGGTGAAAATGGATTCCTGGTGAAAATTGCTATAAGAATCATGTATTATTTGGATGAAAAAATTTTCATGCAACTTCCCCATTTGGGTAAATTACGCTGAACAATTTTATATTGATTGGCTCAAATTTTCCTGGTACTGATTGTTGAAAAAAATAGTACTCGAATCGGTACTTTAAAATCAATATTAACCTCGAACACTTTATAGTTGCAAGTATAGAATATTTCGTGCTATTTAAATTTTTCAACTTGTTAGCCCCAAGACAAATATTTCTACTACGAAGTGTAAGTTAAGGTTGAATGGAAAAGTTGTAATTGACTACCAGACTTGGGGCACAATCATTGACGATCTGATGTTCAAAGGGTGAGAATGCCGAAAACTTAATTCGCGATCTATCTATGTATAAATATTTTCGTTGCTATATGTTGGTTTCTTATCTGAACACTCCTTTCGTTAGCAGCACTCTTCACCTTATCACTCGAGCAGACCTAATACGATTATTTTTTGTAGTTATTATGTTATTACTCGGCCGATAACCAGTCTATTGTAGTCATTTTGAGGACAATTCTAGTATCCTGGCTATCTTGAAAGAATCCGGCACTGGCTGGCATAATTCGGGTGCTATTCAGTGTAACATGGTTGGGTGCGCTTCGTTCGACGTTGAAAGGTTCATTCTATGAATCCAGCTTTTTATATAGCCAGTTAGTACACTTTGCGATGATTTATTTAATATCTTCTCTTACTTTCATCTTCATCTTTGTTCGGTGAAAAAGTAAAGAGATGTAATTGGCAAAAGCTGAGTTTTTTTGTTAACCAGGTGTACATCTACATCTACGTAATACGTTGTGAGCTAACTATAGGGTGTTTGGCTGGGGGTGATAAATCACCAGCATGCAGCATGCAATAGGATTCCCACAAGAACACCACATGGTCCAAAAAACGTTGCACATGCTAACAAATTATGCTACACATTCACTCAATGGACAAACTTGCCAACTATTCATTAAGTTTTTCTGCCAATAAAGCTAGAAGACACAAAATATGCTGTTAGAAATGATGTGAAAATTCAGAAAAATGCAATAAGGTATATATATACGCTAGTAGGTTACAATAGTAGTCATCTAATATATTTGTGAGCTCTAACGATGCCGTGATGGTCTTTTATTAATCGTGGAATAATATTCATTCTGAAGATGTCTGTTCTACAGTCTTATTTTAGTTATATGATCTGTTCTAGCGTAGTATGTTGTCGTTCGTAATAGATGGCTAACTTCGCATAAAAACACTGCTTTTGAATTTATGTAATAGGTTTAGTCTATTTTTCAGTCTGCAGTCTGACAGAGATTCCCATCCCAAAGTTTCCATGTAGGCTTTTGCGGAGATTATGATGATATCTGGTGATTTTTCCGGGTATTCTTCCGCGTTTACCCATTTTGTAGGACAATATTTCGCCAACGTTCCAGTTGGCTTCCTTAGGTCCAGTGAGGTATTGATGCAGAAATTTGTTCACCTTATATACACCCCATTTGCCGCCTTTTTGGTGGAGGTGTGCCCTGATTGGTCAGGATCTTTGAAGACCCTTTTCACGCGCTGGCGAGATTGTAGCCGTCTTCACGGTTGAAGTTCTTTGTCGTTTTGGCGATTTCAATTGCCTCCCTGATTATTCTCGGGTAGTAGCGGCCTTCTTTGTTCAGAAGAGAGGCGTTGTCAAAGTCAATATTGTGTGTCGGTCCACTCCATTGGTGCTCCGCCACCGCTGACTGGGTGAAATGTCTATTTTTTACTGACCTTCTGTGCTCTTGGACTCGGCATTTCAGTGCTCGTGGTGTTTGGCCGATGTAGGACTCACCGCAGCTGCATTTAATTTGATATCCTCCTCCACAGATGTCTTTAGGGTGGTGGTCTTTCGTGTTGACGAGGACATTCGACATCTTGGTGACGCATTTGAATCTGGTCATGATGTTGTGTTTCTGGAGGGCCCTCGCGATCTTTTCCGTGGTACCGGCGACGTAAGGTAGGATAGCGCGTACTCTCGCCTTTTCTGTAGTAGGGCTCTCTTCATTGGTCCTTTTCGGGGCGATCCGCAAACGCTTACATTCCATTTTGTGGAAAATCTTCAAGATGTTTTCTCGCCGGAAGCCGTTCATCTGGAATTAAAAAATCAAGGAATGGGTAAAATTTAATTTTTAGAAGCTATTCTTAATTCATAGATGTCTTTATCTCTATATAAAAATTAATGAAGTGCACCAATCAAATATTTTACCAGTGACGAGATGAAGACGACGACGGTTTTACCGTTCTCGTAGTTTTTCGCGTTTCCTTCTGCACTCGTTCGACCGTAGAAGCTAGACTATTACGTTTAAACACTGTGCAGCTTCATTTCAAAGCAAGAATGGGATACGAGCTTTAAAGCAATAGCAGTGGGCCACACATTCAGTGGGTTTAGCAATGTCCTGACTCCAGCTAAGAATAGCTCCTGAGGTATCAGCTGTTCCAGGTTGAGCCAATCAAATTGCAAGATTCCTTTCGTTTACTCATCCCGCCTTGAGCGCCTCATCCCCTTAATATTTCCCCTCCATTACCCTCCTTGTCTCATTCTCCCATTCCATGAGCGGCGGTTCTCCACTGCCTGTGAAAATATACTTCCAATGACCTTCAAATAATGTCTTCCGTCGCCCTCCGTTTTCTTCTCCAAAAGTTTTTCGTGTCATTTTTCGAGAATTCTCCACACTTAACAAATTTTTAAACATTGAAATCTCATTAAGAGGTGGGATAGATCCATGAGAATAAAATAAAATGGTAAATTTCCACGCAATTTTATTTTATTCTCATGGACATAAAACACTTCTACCAGATATCGCCGGACACTGTGAATTAGGTGGGATAAGGTATAATTTTTTTTCCTTTCTTTCATCGAGAAATGGTTGTAACTCAAAATCGGTACTCATCATCATCATCACTGGTCAACGATCCTAGGATTGGTTTGACGCAGCTCTCCACTCAGTTCTCCTATCAGCTAATCTTTTCACACCTACGTATTTCTTCTCTTTCACATCCTTCTTCACTTGTTCCATATATTTTATTCGAGGTCTTCCTTTTCCGTTCTTGCCTTCCACTTGTCCTTCGTCGATTGTCTTCATCAGGCCATCATGTCTCAAGATGTGGCCTATAAGGTTGTTCCGTCTTCTTGTTAAGGTTTTCATGAGGCTTCTCTTCTCCCCTACCCTTCTTGGGACTTCCTCGTTACTAACTCGGTCGATCCATTTGATTTTCATCATTCTTCTGTAGCACCACATTTCAAAGGCCTCTATCCTTGCTTTCTCCGCTGCGGTCATTGTCCATGCCTCACTTCCGTATAGGAGCATACTCCAGATGTAGGTTCTTATGAATTGTTTCTTTACTTCCATATTTAAGTTTCCCGCTGTAAGCAGGTCTCTCTTTTGGTGGAATGCTCTCTTCGCCTGGGCTATTCTGCTGATAATTTCTTTCTTGCTTCTCACGTCACTAGTTATCTTGCTTCCCAAATAACAGAATTCATCCACCTCTATCAGTTTTTGCCTCCCTATTTTAATGTTGGTCTTGACTTCTTCTCTTCTGCTGCATACTAAGATCTTGGTTTTCTTCGTGCTTATTTTCAGTTGATATCTACTCATTACCCTACCCATATTAGCCATAATATGTTTCAAATCCTTCTCTGCTATAACGGCTATGTCATCGGCAAATCTTAGCATGCTAATTTTTTCTCCATGGATATTCACTCCCAATGCCTTTTCTTTGATTTCATTAGTAGCTTTCTAAATGTAAAAGTTGAAAATTACGGGTGGCAATGAACAGCCTTGTCGCACTCCTTTCCTAATTCTTGCTTCTTCACAGCTGGACCCTGATTTTATCTCCGCTACTTGGTTTTTGTATAAACTGTGTATGATTCTTCTGTCATTATAAAGAACTCCAATTTCCTTTAGAATTCCAAGCATTGTGCTCCAATCCACGTCGTCAAATGCTTTCTCTAAGTCCACAAACGCAACGAACGTTGGCTTGTTCTTTTCCACTCTCTTCTCTATGAGCAGTCTGAGGGCCAATATACTTCCCTTGTGCCTTTATTTTTTCTGAATCCAAATTGGTCCTCATCCAAGTACTCTTCTGCTTTTCGTTCTATTCTTCTATAGATGATCCTTGTTAGTATCTTTGACGCATGAGTAGTAAGGCTTATGGTCCTAATGTCTTCGCAGTTCTCCGCTCTTTTCTTCTTAGGGATAGGGATTATAATGTTCCTCTCGAAGTCCTTTGGTATCTCGCCTGTGTAATACATTTCACTAATGATTTTGTATAGCTGGTTCAACGTCTTCTCTCCTGAGTTTTTAATTAGTTCTGCAGGAATGTCGTCAATGCCAGACGCTTTATTTATCCTGAGGTCTCTTACAGCCGCATCAAATTCCGATCTTAAAATTGGGGCTCCCTTGTCATTGGAATCCACTTTCCTCTCGTTTTCGGTAGCATTCGTTCTGAGGCTGCTTCCTTTGTACAGATCTTCCAGATATTTCTTCCATCTCTTCCCTTTTTCTTCGTTTTCAATCATTAGTTCTCCGTTTTTGCCCTTAAGGGTATTATATCTTACGCGGTTTCCTTAAAGTGGTTCCTCACTATCCTATAGGCGGCCTCTACTTTTCCATGTTTAAGATTGTTTTGTACGTCTTCACAAATACTTTTCATCAACTTTTCTCTAGCCCTCCGCGCTTTACGACATATTTCGTTCCTTATCCTCTTGTAACAATTCTGTCCTTCCTCTGATTTCGCAGCCGTGTATTTTCTTCTTTCTTCAATGAGATCTAATACTTCCTGCGTGATCCATGGTTTTTCATAACGACTCTTCTTTTACCAAGAACTTCCTCAGCTGCTGCCTGCAGACCACTTCTAATAGTTTTCCAACTCTCTTCCATTGGTATATTAGCCGTATATCCTCCCCTATTTTCTTTTCTACAGCCTCTTTAAAAGCCAGTTGATGCTGAACCTCCTTCAATTTTTCAACCTGCCATATGTGTTTCACGGCTTTCTTCAATTTTTTAAAATTTATGTGGCATTTCATCATAATTAAGTTATGGTCACTATCGATATCTGCTCCTGGATAACTTTTGCAGTCCTTCACCTGGTTCCTGAATCTTTGTTTCACTAGAATGTAGTCGATTTGGAATCTTCTAAGGTCTCCTGGTATCTTCCCCGTGTATCTTCTTCGCAGGGGGTTTTTGAATAAAGTGTTGGCAACCACTAGCCTGTGCTCAGTGCAGAATTCAAGTAGCCTTTCTCCTCTTTCATTTCGGTTACCTAACCCATATTTCCCATTTATTATTCCGTCTTAACCTTCTCCGACGACGGCGTTCCAGTCACCTAAAATAATAATATTTTCTTCCCCTCTTACCTGCTTGACAACTTCCGCTATATCTTGGTAGACATCTTCTACTTCTTCATCTTCATAATCTGATGTAGGCATGTGAACCTGTACCACTACAGTAGCTACGGGTTTAGTATCTATCTTCACCATTACTATCCTTTCATTAAACTGCAGGTAGCTTTTAACACGCATCCCAGCGCTCTTTCTAAGCATTATGCCTACTCCATCATTACCATTTAGCGATCTCGTGTGTATCATTCTGTAGCTTCCACTCCAAAAGTCTCCTTCCTGGGGCCACTTCATTTCGCTGATGCCTAATACATCGAGGTTCATTCTTCGCATCTCCACCTTCAAGTTCTCTAGCTTACCGCAGGTACGAAGTGATCTGACGTTCCATGTTCCTATCCGTAACATTCTATCTCGTTTGACCAATGTACCCTCTCGAGTAGTCCCCGCCCGGAGATCCGAATGGGGGACTAGTTTACCTCCGGATAATGTGGTGGTTTCCCCTTGCCTTCCACATCGCAGTACTACGGCCGTTAAAGTAAATGTTACCACGCCCATAGTGAAATGTGTGTCGCTGTACCGACCAGTATGGTCTCCACCTTCGCACATGTGAAGAAGAGCTGCTGCCCTCTCCCCCGGGTGATGAGAGGCATAATTATTGGCGGCCCCCAGTCGCCAAGTCACGGTATCTTCACAGGTTTCGGTATCATTTAAATGGTCTACCTTACCCAAGGGTAGCCCAATACCCCCTCAGAACACCGCCGCTTTTTGTCCACGACTGCTTATTCGACGAGAGAACTCGCTTATCTCGCATCTAACCTCTGTATCTAAAGGTCGACCCGCCATCCGCAACCCGGTGGACGCACTCGGTGGCTTATAGCTCAGCCACGAGTGTAGGTGGCTATCAATATAATTTTCAACTTTTTATGTGCAATAGTAAATAAAAAAGGCACCCTTATGAATGATAAACTCGACCAAAATTAAATTAACCGGCAAAAATGTTATATCTCGACAATACCTCATGTTACTCGTTACAAAATTTTTCCATAAATTTTTCAAAACTATCACACTTATGGAATTATTGCCAAAAATCACAATGGACCTGAAGGTAAGAAAGAAATAGAAGGCGGTGAGATAAAGTTTTCGTCGACTAAACCAAAACTTTGGCAACAAGTCCTTCCAGGGTAACAAATTAAAATCTCAAGAATCATTGCTAAGATCATTCAATAAATAATAAATAATTTATTTTGCCTAATTGGTACAAGCATTAACATTAGAAATACGATTTTATCCTCAGTCAACGCCGTTTAAAGTAATGCGCAGTGCTGCTTGTACAACTGCACCTTCGAGTGGTCAAAAAATGTGCTTAAATGGGACCTACGCCGAGAGCAATCTTCTCCAGGGGAATTGCTTTTTCATTAAATACCACCGATTGACTAAAATTCAATCTATCTGAGGTATATTATCAACGTATTCAAACCTAAATATTTTACGAATGCTAAAAATTGATACTGATTAGCGTATTTATTTCTCAATTAAATGCCAGGAAGATCATATTTCATTGCTGAACTCTCCTGATTAATAAACTGAATAAAAAATGAAGCCGGTTAAAAATAATTAGCTCGACCAATTCTTAGTTAAAGGAGGTAGTTATCCATGAGTTGAAAAATATTAATAAAGGCCTGTTTACACGATACATTAACACGTACGAGTTAATGTACGTTTGCGTGATTGATTTTTGTGGACCGGAACGGAACATGTACGAATGCATGAACCAAATTAGAACAGTCTATATTTTCTGTGCATGCATTCGCACAATTTGGTTGGTTACACGGTGCATTTTGGCGTTCATTCTCGCGTTCATACATTTAGACATTAACCCGTACGTGTTAATGTACCGTGTAAACAGGCCTTAAGACACTGTTACGTTTATAGAATACATTCAATATGATTATAATGCACTTAAAGATGAGAAAGAAAAACAGGCCAGCTTTGGTACTTTCGGGGGATAATTTTCATTCTCTAAATCGAAATCTGCGTTTTGTGTACTGTCAGGGTACGTAATTCACACTTACTTGAGCATGGATGTGCACGTGAATTGGAACTGATGTGCACGTGAACTCATTTACGAGGTGTCTTCAGAAACTAACGGAAATTTTTAAATTTCTCGCATTCTTGGAGAGTCTTACTGTCAATTACTTTTAATATGTTTATAAAAATCCCCATCAAGTTTCCCGCTGTATTCATTGTTTACTTTTTCTGTGGCAGCCACTAACGTTAGACGCGTTTTTTTAATAGCTCAGGGATTTTCGTTTGCTAAAAGAGTGTGGCAAGAGTGAAACATGAATTTATGAGTGGCGTAAGCGCTTCCAAGATAGACGTGAAGACGTTGAATGTGACGAACGCCCCAGACGTCTCAGCACATCAAAAACCGTTGAAAATGCAGAAAAATTTAAAGAAGCGGTTTTGAACATATGATCCCATTAATATCAAATGGAGACTATTCCGAGGCGACCACATAAACGTAAACGAATAAATAAATATTTTTTCAAAGAACTAATTACTAAGAAAATTCCCATTGTTCTTTTTTTTAGCACTTCTCGTACAAAATACCTGGCTCGGGCTACTTGTAATTGAAAGGACAATCTCAACCATAGTCAACATCGTATGATGTAACACCTAGAGCAGGGGTTCCCAAACTGGGGGGCGCGCCCCCCTGGGGGGGCGTGGAGAAAGTCCAGGGGGGGCGTGCAAGAACATGCAACCGCACCCATCTCACTAAATTACATTTTATGTTTTCTTTTTGTAAGTAGGTAGGCCTATTGTTTCACCTTCCTTAAATTGAAAATGTATCTGTTTTACAATGTTAAATTTTGTATCAGTAATTATATTCGTGTTTCATGTAATACTTGTTTCAATTTTCATCGTACGTACAATTATTGAATCTTTCCATTCTGCGTAAGCGCATTCAACTGCGAACAAAAAAATGTACCTACTCACCGTATCAAGTAGGCACATACTTGTACGAGTACAAGTACTTGGTATGTAAGGCACCGTGGAAATAGGGTATTGCAAAATGGAAAGCTGATATGTGTAGCGGGGGGGGGCGTGGTACAAAAAAGTTTGGGAACCCCTGACCTAGAGCTACAAGGTCAACAGCGGCCTCGAACGGATAAAACCAGTGCTTGAATGTGACCTCGCCCGCCGCAGTGTCGAAGGTCGTCTTCGCTAGGATATTTATTTTACTGAAACGCATTATCATAACTATTAAGTGCTTTGAATGATCAATAAATGGCCAATAATTTAATTTTTAATTGCTTACAATTCATGAAATGCTGTGGATAAAAAAGCAATCTGATGAATAAAATTGCTTGTAAAAGTATATTCTCCTGACCAATACTCAGTTACTCATCTAAAAGGTGATAAAATTATGAGGTAAAACTTATATATTACTTACTAACTATTAGAATGAGCTATAGTAGGGTATAGCTATTTTTCTAATACGTCCCATTTTCTCACTTATTGAATAATTTTGACGTAGGCGCTTAATAATAGATATTAAATAATAAGAGACAAAATAAGCCAGCCCCTGTGACGGTGGGATAAAGTTCTCGCCTCCAAAACCGAGGGCAAAGGTTTCCAGTCCCATTAGGGCAGAATATCCAAACCTCCCTCAATGTGGTTGTGTAAGTTAACAGTCAAATTTTCAAGGAAAAAGCTTCGGCGATTACATATGAATAAATCATAAAAAATAAACCCTTAATTTCATTCAACATAGCAGTGCGAAATATGTAGTCTTGTCTCTCCTCTAAAGACTGCGTGCGGATTAAACAAATGCTTAAATATGACCTCACCCGCGGTACTGACGGTCAACTTTGCAAAGCAATTATTTATTCGCGCGCACACCTAAACTGCAGTTATGCTATCGCTCCACGAGGGATTAAAGCGAGTGTATGCCCGTAAATTAGTGTTTAACGCTGCGTAAAAAAATGGTAACCATTTTCAGTTAAAATTTCTCCTTAAATGGCTATCCATAGCCTTAAAAAATTATTGAGAATCGCTGCGAGCCGCTGACTATAAAACACGCTCGTAAATGAGCGATACTAAACAAAAAGAAATTAACAAGTGAAAATATAATTATCTAGACTTCGAGTTCTTGCTCGTTGATGAGGGGTATAAGGAACACTCAGTAACTCGTTCGCCGTAATCTTAGTCAAAATCCTATCACATGAATTTATATTTGTTTTGTTCAACGGTAGCAGCGTCAGGATAAAACCAATAGTAAATATTTATCATCCTGCTTTCCTTGCAGATGCTCAACTTCGCGTGGCCATGACTTTTTCCGAGCAAATCATCAGTGAAGTTAATAAAATTGCGACTGAAATGCGTGCGAACACGCACATTGAGATATTTTCATTTTTTTTAAGTACAGGGATAACAGGAGCTTCATGTATTTCAACCTCATAAACTCTGGCACTCAAAAAATCGTATGACACACGTTTAAAAAAAACTAGCACACATGCGCAATTCATAATAATGCATTAGATTAATGTGATAACTTACTGAAAAATGTATTTGTAGAACATGTTGAATGGTTTCATCTATGGAAGTAGAGCTATGGAGGCAGAAGGTTTGAGATATTTGGACGATGAGTGACGAATGCTTCACCATGAGCATGCAGTAATGCCTTGGGAGGCCATGCCATACAGCTGAGAAACTCCAGGGTGGAAGATCATTTTTTAGTTAAGGAGGAAAAACTTCACTGAGGACACCCACTATTGTGAACAAAGTTTTTCCACTTCTACATAGTGTGATTTACTTAATCAGATTCGGCTGTATGTACGCTTTATCTTCGAGGGAGTTTTTCCCAACGGCACAGTAGCTTCTCACCAATTTTATTTTAATGTGAGAAGCCCATTCATGACATGGTATTAAGCTAATTGTTTGGGGCTGCTCTAGCGCAGTAGAAGTCATTGCAACATCTACGTAAGTGTTCCAGGAAAAATCCCCAGGACTCCGCGTGAAAACTTTCTGATGCTGGAACCAATATCGAGTACAAGCAAAACATCTGCGCGGGTTAAAATATTTCAGTTTTAAATTATCCGGTAATGGCTATGAATTTCGTTTTAAATTACTGTGGTTATGTACGGAACGTAGATGAAAAATCACACTATTTAATTTTATCAGTTTATTTAATAACAGAAAATTTACTCTATCCACAAATATTCACTGACTCACTTCCAAAGTGATAATCCGACATTTTCCCAAGTAATTCATCTTAATTTTCACATTTACGTAATAATATTCAAGAGTGTTTAAGAGAAAAAATATTACTATCGTTTCTAGATTGATGAATCCTAACTTTAAAATGTGCCACAATTATCTTTTGCATGTATTCTACACATGGGATGTCACTGAGACTCTATAATATTATACTTCATTGAACGCCCAAAATTACCTCTGCCAAAAACGCATGCAATAGGTATAAATAAGAGGTTTTCCAAAAAAGTACATTTTCTTCCCACAATTTTACAACTTGTCATTTAATTTTATGTAAATTATTGCCATTTCACCCCAAAATACTGTAATCATTCTCTCTGTAAGTGATTGGAAAGTGTGCATATCAGTAAATTAAGACATCTTACTCGGATAAAAAATTACGGCTCTTTACCTAACTAAATTCCCCGGGAATGGGTTTTCAAATGCATTTTAAATGTATGACGTTGTTCGAGGTACGAGGGCTGACTCATACGCACTCATCGGTCAACGAAAAAGAAACGGAAAATCAATCCAGGCAATAATGATGATGTGATTGAATAATGCAATCCCTGGGGGGATTCACAAGTGTTTTCAAATAACACGACATCATCAGAGAGGCATCAATTTCGAACATGTTTTCCTAAGGATTTGTGGAAAACGGATGACTCCAAAAGCAGTCAGCATGTTAAGTACCTACCTATTGACGCGAATAATGTTTGCTTTTTCAGCGGTTTTTGTTCAAGCATTTATCCGACCTTTCCTGAGAATGAACATGTTTTTGCATATTCACAAGAAGCCAACGGTTGGATTATCAATATTATTCATCATTATCCTGTTTTAATATCTAATACAAGGGTCCCAGCGTAATTGATGTACAGTATACTATGCAAGTATTAAAGTCCACTCTTCGAAGTAAATATCGCATAAAAGATAGTAACTTTTGGATTGATTCGTTATTACCAACCCATGCATTTGGGGAGTCCACTCCGAATTAGGAGGCAAGAAAACCTCACGAATAAGGAACACTAAACTAAAAACTAAGGTGGATAAATTGAAGATGATAGGCTAAGAGTTGGTCTCTGGTTTTCGACCCGGTCAATATCTCAACTCAAATGTGAATGAAATGTAGAGCAGCCTCAACTGATGATATTGCCTTAAGATAAGTCTGCTCAAAACATCTAGGCGTAATGCGAGGCCTCCGAGTCTCTAGAGGTTGGTAGTGCAACCCCTGAAAAGTTGTAAAATTATCACGGTTCTTACGTGAAATTTTTTCAACACATGACTTCGCTTTCTTTGGAATTTTATTTTATTAACTAAAACCTTCTCCTTTTAATCTCAAATGCTATCCATGTATTGACCGTCTAACCACTGCAACCTGGACCAATAATTCCAGGAGTGAGTAATGCCATTGCTCAGCCATAACATTATATGATGAAAACCTTTAAAGTAATGTCCTGAAATTAAAAATAGAAGAGAATATTTTTCAAATTTCTTGCTACACGAAAGAAATGTGAAATAAGGAAATGGCCCGCCTCAAATGTGTGCATCGGTCATCAAAGTCGGCCTCCCCTGCCGGGAAGCAAGGTTACGGGTGGGCAGCCAAGCGCGCAGCAGGGATCCAATTAGCGGTCGCGGGATGGCCAAGGAATTAGTGGTGCCATCTCTGATTGAGGCGTCAATACATAAAAGGCGTCGACTTGAAGGACCACCTTGAGCGAGAATCCTGCGCTAATGCCGCCTGCGCTCAGCATCTGCGCCCTTTCTTCTTTGGGGTGTAATTCCGTCCGCGGGATTGGATGAAACACGTGCAGATTGTTCGTTTATGGCTGCTATCGAATGCTAGTTCAAAAGTATTGCCTAGTCTCTTAATGTGTATTCAAAAAACTGATTGCCCAGTTTTATTTATTTCCTTATAAAATGTATAATACGTAATATCAAAGGGTATGTGATGCCGTATCGGAATATTAAAATAGTTATACTTCGTCACTTAGCGGATGATATCCATTTTTTTAAATTCGTCGTCTCACCGGACAATATTTTGGGAGCATAATATTGAGAGATGTATTTTTGGATTGAATCGGTTGTCTTTTTAACTAGAGTTGCAACGTTTCATCTGGTAGAAATTCGACTCATCTTTATCTAAGAAACCGTCGAAATAAAAGTCCATGTTGAATATTATTCCAAAATCTCCTCCTTGTAACCCCTAATTATTTGAGCGATACAAACTATTTTGACCGCTTGTTTTTCTTATACAATTGAGTGCTCAAGAGGCTTGCTGCTTTGAATTATTCAGAATCACCGTCTTCCTCCCTCTGATCCTCCCGGTATAAAATCATTCAGGAAATAATTCATTCTTCTCTCCCCCTCCGTGGTTTACGAGCGATGCCCGCTTCAAGGGGTCCACTTGTCCTAAACGACTGATCGTCATCACTAAGAGGCTTCCCAGCAAATAATAGTTCTCAATTGATGTCCAATCAATTCACGTCCCCCTGAAAATTGGAGAAAAAAATTCTGGGGGGTCTTTTTCACGGAGGCAGTCCTCTGCATCCTCCGTTCACTCTTCTCCGTGAAGGAATGCGTTTAACTTGCCAACGCAATGCCACGTTGGAGGGCATTCCGGCACGACTTGATAAATCGTTTTAGTGGAAGCTCGTGCTCTTCTCCGGCGTGAGTGTGTGTGAAACGAAAAAAGAAATGCTCGGAGAGATAAAAAAAAGCAAATGTGTGTCGGACAATAAAAAGAACAGCGCCATCTCCTCCCTTGTATCTCACTCGCGCTTTTGTGTGTCGGTCTTTCGCCGATTGGTTTCCCGTGGAGGGGGAGCGCCCCGCGCTCCTCTTTCTTTTCTCGCAGCGTTCATTTTCGGCGGAACGGAAATAAAAATAAAAGTAGCGGGAGCGCTCGGGGACGCGGGTGGAATAGCAGTCGCGGCGCGCCGGAGCCGCGGCGGAGGGAAAAGAGAGGGAGAGAGAGACAATGAATGTTTAATTGAATTATATTGGTTTGGAACGTGGCCCTGGTTTCCAATGCAAGCCCGCGTCGCCCTCGTTCTATCTTTTGCATTCCATTGAATTACGGACGGGGTAGTGGAAAAATGTTGTCGCACTTGGATTCTAGGGCACTTATAATGTGTCACGTGTATAGGAAATTCGAAATGGCCGGGAGATGTGGAGGTCGAAGCGGTAGAATTGGTTTCCCATCCACATCTCCTCGGTTCCTATCCTCCAGTATGTATGCTTCACTTATTATATTTCATATATATCCCTCATTGCACCTTGTTATCTTTCCATGGTTGAATATTTAGAAAATTAGGGATCGAAACGGTAGAATTGGTTTCTCATCCACTCCCCCTTCGTTACTACCCTTCAGTATGCATGCATCCCTTATGATATTTCATTTTTTATCTCTTATAACCTTGTTCACTCGCCATGCTTAGATTTTTAGAACATAAATGACGGATGGTAGAGGAATTTTCTCCAGGATAGCTTCTAGGAAGAAAATGTCGAAGTGGTAATCTAGTAAGGAGGGAACTAGCCTGGTTCCGTTTTGCTTGAGGCATTAATTAATGACGAGAGCCTAAATGAGGAGTATCGAGGATTTGCGTTAAGATTAATGTGGAAGTTCAAGTTTTATGCTACAATACCGTATGTTCATGAGGACAAGGATAGGAAAGGCTACAGGTATGTTAGGTTAGAGAGTGGAGGGCAGTAGAGAGGATGCAGCGGAGGGAGAGAGCAGACAAAATTGGTGCGAACAAGATATTTGCTTTATTCTAAATAGGAAAGTATATTCTGGTGTATTCATGGCGTATTCAGAGTCTTGGGGGGTTGGTCGGGTTTCCCACCGAGTCATTGTTGAAATGGCTGTCGACGTTTCGGAGACCGAGTCGGTTCCCTTCTTCAGGGCTTTTTCTTATTTTTCTGCAGTTTGCTTCGTGAAAACCTACGTTAATTGGTTGAGTACTTAAATATTTTTCCTCCAAGATCACCGCTAAATCCGAAATAGTTTTCGACCGGATCATTATTGACATGTCTGTTGATATTTCGAAGACCTAGTCGATTCTCTTCTTCAGGGCTTATTCTAATGTTATGCAATTCGCTTCATGAAAACCTACGCTAGCTGGTTGAGTACTTAAATATTCTCCTCCAAGATTAACCCCTGAATCCGAATCCGTTTTCGACCGGATCATTGTTTACATGTCTGTCGACATTTCGGAGACCGGGTCGATTCCCTTCTTCAGGGTTTATTCTTATTTTCCGCAGTATTCTCCGTGTAAACAGACCTTTGAGTACTTTAATAATCTCCTTTATTTCTTCTTTCGCGAGGCGGTCGGGGAGGCGTCGCTGCGAACGAGGAAAGGTGCATAGTGCGCCGCCAACGAGGCGTAATGTGCGGAGGGAGAGAGAGACAGGTGGAACGAAACCCTTAGGGCGGGCTCGCGGGTTACACTCCTAGGGCAGGGTCTATAAGCGCGAGCTTTTCACCTCTGCGCCCAGAAGGGGGGAGGACAGAAAGGAAAAAGGATTGGAGGCATCGCCGCGATGATAGCCCGACGACGCCTCCAGGGAAAGGACGGGGGAGGAAGGGAGTGGACGAGGAGTCCCGCACCGTCACAAAGGCGGGCGGGCCCTACTAACTGCGAAACCAAGCTTACGCAAATAATATGCTACCAATTCTGGGAGAGAGAGGCAGTCTCCTTTTCAGAGCGGACGCCCACGCGTGGATCCCCTTCTCCTCTCCGGTATTGGCCTCCTCCTCCGTTTTCCTCTCCCCAAGAGGAATTTATGATTTCCGTATCAGTTAACCAGTTCTCCCGCCTCCCTCTCCGGAACGGAGGAGAGATAATTAAATCGACTGATGTCACCGTTTTGTTTTCTCCAAGCCGACGCTGCCGGTTCCTTCTTTCTCGCTGGATATCCAACTGCGCCACCTACCCTCCCCCTCTTTTCGCGCTGTGAGCATACTAGTCGTGTCCTCCTCTTCTTCGGAGGCCTTCCGTTTTCTCCCTTCCACACTCGTGCTGTTAAAAATAATGCAGCCATGTCAATGAGTTCATGCCTCACACTCTTCCTCTGAAGCATTCTATTTTGTTCTCTTTCCTTTTCTTAAACATGTGTGCATGGCGTTATGACGTGGTCGTTCTTGGATAATTCAATCTCTCCGAACCTAGTATCCCATTTTAGTTTAGTACGACTGATCAAAGAATTAGAGAGAATAGTGGTCGTATTTGCTGTTCGCAATTTCGCCTTCTTGGCAGTTTTGGGCCATTTAAGAGGACTTGGTTATTTACCAGTGCAGGTAAGGTGTGTTCAGGAGGAAAAATGTATTGCAGCCAATTCTATGGGACCATTTAGCATACACATCTCTTGAACTTCCCTAAGGGCCGGTTTTATAATGTCTGGTTAAACTGGAGTTTAAGCTAAGCGTCGTTTAAGTCCCAAAATTCTGTTTTATAATCGATGGTTAAGTCAAATCTGAGCGTTAAAGTGGTAGTTAAGCTAAACCATGGATTTTCTTTGGTTGAAAAGTTAACGTGAGGATTAACGAATTGCATGACGGTATTGCTTTCTGAAAATGGCGGACTTTTTGTTTGAAGTGGTAGACGCTATAGATGAAGAAGATGAGATTTTTGAAGGAAGACACAGGATCCCAAGAAATTTTCGACCTCGGCCGAATCATTTCGATTTATGGAACAGTGAAGAATTCTTTCGGAGATTCCGATTGTCCTAAACATCTGTTAAAACTTAGCTTGAAAAAATATACCATAGCATTGAGTTTCCTACGAAAAGGTATAAATCGTAATTATGTTTAAATTATCATTTATTTTCATACGAATCAAGTAAAATTAAGTAAATTATCGAAAAATATTCAATCACAGGAACAGTTCGTTGTCGGCCGAAAACCAACTGCTTTTAACATTAAGGTTTTACGCCACGGGCTCCGTGCTGGTGACCATGGGCGATTTCTGTGGGGTACATAAGTCCACAGCACATCGTATTATTAAAAAGTAACAACTTCAATTGCTGGTCTACGCAGGCATATAATAAAAATGCCTACCACGCCGAGGGAAATTGATAAGGGTAAAGAAGCATTCTATGCCATAGCACGCTTCCCGAAAGTCGTGGGTTGCATTGATTGCACTCACATAAAAATTCAATCACCAGGTAGGTTTGGAGAAAAATTCTTCACAATTCCTTTTGTTAAGACATGTTGTTTAAAATAACTGCCATATGTTGACAGACAACCTAACCTTAACTTTGCTAATGTGCTACTTACGCTGTACTTACCCTGAAAATTTGTACCTAATTTAGGCAGCCTTTGAGCTAGCATAAATGATACCGTCTTTGGGCTAGAGCTTTAGTGGGAGATGGCAGTAGTGGATGGCTGGAATGCTTGTCAGGTTTAGATTAATATTTACGCTAATAATAATACAAACACGGTTCATAGCCTGTGATTAATATCACATTAACATAGCCTCATTTGTTTGGGCAATGACATCGTGAAGGAAGGAATCATACAATGTGTTTTGGCATCTAATGTTGGGCAGTGTCACATGAAAATTGTGAGCTGTCGTATATCCTGTGATTATACGTAAATTTTATCTTAAAAATTGCATTTGGCTATTTTTGATTACAATAATATCTTTGGGATTTTGATCATGAAATTTCAGAAAGTGAAAGATCGCGGCTAATTTTCTCGTAGGTGATGTATGAGAAATTATATATGTATATATATTATTTCTTCTGTATTTCCTTCGGGCTTGATTACTTACAACCTTAGTTTTGAAATGTTGTAATTAAGGATTGTAGTAAGACGATGAATTAACGTATGAGAGGATGTAATGGCCTGTGTAAGTATTCACACCAATTGGTATACTATTTAACTCAGTGTCCATACAGGATTCCATACAATTTGTTTTTTATTTGATAATTACTCTTTCACTGTAATGTATGTAACTATATCAACTTTATTTTGTGGTGAGACCTATATTGCATGTGAGGCAAAGATATAATATGTGCTTACAAATCACCGCACATAAATTACAATGCCACTGCTGGGTAGGTAGTTGTGATATTTATTTCCAATATTTATAATGTATTGTAATCATCAAAGCTACAATCGCCTGCAGTATTTTCGGTTGACTGCCAGTAGTCGTTATCACCCGACATTTGTTTACTAATACATGAATTTTTGCACATATACAATTATTGTGTTGGCATTGAATTATTTTATTATTACTTAAATTTATTACTACCAACTTTTTTTGTGAACTTTTATATATTTTAATTCATGTCAAACTTATATGAAAAGGATCTTAATTGCAATGGGTGGATGTTTTTAATTAGATAAAGAAAACAAATAGTCTCAGCTTCCTCCGAGTCAGTGGCATAACGATTTTTTCCACCTTTCACATGCAGGCAAATAAATAAAGGAGACAGAAGTTCATCATCCATCGGAATCGTTGTTGACCCCCACCGGTGAAGTGTGCCTCCCCCCCTCCCAGCAGTTGAATCACGCGCTCCCACTAACCTGAGCATCCCAAGGGCCTTCCGCTCCCCCTAATGCAATTCCCTCTCACGCCACTTATTACGCCACGCGACGCTTCCCCACCATTGGCTCCAGACCTCACCCTCCCGAGAAATTAAGCGAAGAAAAAAATATAAAGACGAACCTGTTCGAGATCTTTCCAGAGCTTTTTGCGTCCTTTCCAACGCCTTCCGCGCACTCATTCGCTGTTGTCTCCTGTTTCAATGTGTCGCTGGTGTGGACTTCGCTGCTCAACATGCTTAGTTCGGTTCCGCGGGCACATTATGTGGTGCCATCAAACACTTCGAGCTCTTGCGCCCGATTCCAATGCAATATTTAATGCGTGACAATGTCTTCATTTCATGAAGTGCTGTTTATTCAAGTTTAAGGCAACCTTTCTTCCCGACCACATGGCCACCACGGATTTAAATGTAAAACAATTGAGGATTAAGAGTTTAGGAAAAAGGATCAGGAGTTTTAAAATGGCGGGAGTGATAAAACATTTTTTTGAGCCGTGAATAGAAGAACGGTAGAGGCGAGATAGACAATTAGAGAAGAACAGGAGCCCTATATACAAAGGGAATCTCTCGGATAGTTCGTGGTTGGTCCTCGAAAAAGACGTCATAATTTCGGAATCCACTAAGGTCTATCGGGACTTTCCGTCATGGAAACTTCTTCGAGAGCGTCCAAATTGGCAGAAGATCTCGGAAAATGACTTTCGGTTTCTCGGAATCGGAAAGTGATGTAACAGCTGGTAAGTTACGGAAGATTTTACCGCGAAAGTGGTGCTGCAGAAGCTGGTAAGAAGTCTCAAGTAATGTGCAATCCTGGCCTGTATATGCACTGAAACTTATGGGAAAAAGATGATTATGCACTGAGTTAGGAATTAAATAAAGTTACAGGCGAAACCATTCCAAAATCCAAATAATCCTTATTTAAGCCAAGCGCTATCAGGGTCATCGGCTTCCTGCTAGCAGCCTGCATCGCAGCGGAGCACATATCCTCGCCCCAAGGTCCCTCACACGGCGACAAGAACCAGAATGACGCCACACTGGCTTTTTCATACTCAGCCGTCGCGTTTTCGCGCGCTTGAAAATTTTCACTTTTCCTTTAACAGCGAAAAATAGATATCGTCATTTAAAAATCTAAAAGCATGAAATGCGTACTCCAGGAGTAATAAACGGTCGATTTAGGCAATAAAAAAATAATAAAACCACCCTATTGCCGAACAGCCGACCCCGCCAAACCGCCGCTTTATCAAATGATAAAGGAAGATATTAGCCCAGTCAAATTAGCCCAAAACAATAGGGGTACCCTTATATAAATTCCCAACAAGCTGAAAATTAAAAAGGAACGTAACTAATACCACTCTAATGAAACCATGAAAAGTCGCCATCGATCCCTTGTGTGCAAAAATTTTATTCAGGGACAAAGGTCACAAAAATGGGTTTTTTGCATTTTTTGACCAAACGGTTAGTTTTACGATAAAAATTCCTCAGACCAAAATTGTAAAACAGGAAATTGTCTACAAATTTGCCCTCATACTTTTTTCTCAAGTATTTACCATTCCTGAGAACAAGCCATTCGAAAATTAGCCGGAGCTGTCCTTTAATGTTCGGAGAGCGCAAAAATATAGTCATGCAGATTATGGAGAATACAGGTCCAGCTAACTTTCGAATGGCTTTTTCACAGAAATGGAAAATCGTAGAGAAATAAGTACAGTGGCAATTTTGTAGATAATTTCCTGATCTACAATTTCGGCCGGAGCAATTTTTATCGTAAAACTCACCGTATAGCCAAAAATGCAAAAAATAATTTTGTGACCTTTAACCTCGAATAAAAATTTTTCCCCACTCGGGTTCGATGGGGACTTTTCAGTATTTCATTAGAGTGGTATTGGTAACTTTCCTTTTCCAGCTTGTTGGGAATTTATGCAAGGGTCAATGTCTATTTTGACCGGGCTATGTTATACTGCCCACTTTATAAAAGCTCAATATATGTGTTTCGATTGTTACACAATCATCATCAGGTACTTACAAATACTCATATCAGACAGACATAACCTCTTCAGACCCAAAAGTGTCTGAGCTGTTTTTATTAGTCTTCAGTCTCCTTTCATAATCAGTGTGGATGGAAAAAATAGCATCGCAGTGAACTTTGAAAGAAACATTTATTATCAAATATTTTACCGCATGGCATACACATGTGCACCTTGGGATTTTATGCCAATCTTTTAATGCGCTACGGTAATACAAAGAAATAGTTCTCATCAAGAATATATCTACATAATACCCTGCGAGCCACCTCTAGGGTGTTAAGCAGGGGGTGATCAATCACCAGCATGCAATTGGATTCTCCCATGCACACCACACGGTCCAAAAACGCATACTAAAGGCCGTTTTACACGGGGCACGTGCTTATAAAATCTGACTTGTTTACGAAGGCGCAGTCAAAATTGCGTCGTGTAAAGCGATGAAGTGCTGGAGCACATGGCGAGAATACGTGGACGTGAGATGGTAAAATAGCCCCTGTTCTAATTTCGTTCATGCAATCGCGCAATTCCACGCCATTTTAGAAATCAATGCAGTTCTAACCTATTCGATATCTAATTGTAGGCAATTCCGTAAAACGACCTTAACAAATTATAGTACCATACGTTTTGCGCACACGAATACTTTATTATCATTTATTATTTTCAACTGATATTATCTTTATAAAAATTATCTACTTGTTTTAAACAACTGAATACATTATTATTATTATTTAAGTTTACTACCGTTGAAGGTAGGTTTCCATAGAGTGCTAAAGAAGTGATCTGGGAGCCTCCCTTTCCTTCTTCAATTAACTGCAAAGCATACTCCCTTTCAATCCATCTAAAAATCCTATTCTTTTCCTCCCCCTCCCTCGTTTCCCTAACATTCTATCCTCTAAAACCATTTTCAACAACCCCTCCCCGCTAAGTATTCGCTCCATCCATAAATTCTGTGTCCTCCGTATCTCATCTAAAAGCTGCCTCTCCTCGCCAACCATATCCAGTACTTCGTCGTTCCTTTTCCTCTCCGTCCATTTCACCCTCTCCATTCTTCTCCATACCCACATCTCGAACGCCTCCCCTCTTCTCTCGTCTTCATTCCTCGGTGTCCACGTCTTCGCATCGTAGAGAGCTACACTCCAAATCAAACTCTTCACTAACCTTTTCTTTAAACTCTTACATGACGATCCTCTTAGAAGCTCATTCCTGCTCATGAACGCCTCCTTTGCTAATGCAATTCGCTTCCTGATGTCCTTGCTACTGTATCTGTTTTCCTCTAGCGTGCTGCCCAAATAGTTGAATTGCTCTACCTGCTCAAGTTTTTCCCCACCTACTTTTATCTTGAGTCTCACATTCCTCGCTCGCGATACTTTACAAAACCGCATGACCTTAGTCTTCTTGTGATTAATCCTCATCCCATACTCCTCGCACCGCTCGTCTAACGCATCCACTAGAGCCTGCTGTCCCCTTGCTGACTGGCTAATCAGCGCCTGATCATCCGCAAACCTGTTTAAACAACTGAATACATAGCTTAATGAAAACACTTGAAGACACGCACACTCACCTTGCTTGCCGTTGTGTCGTCCATCTTGTTTTACGAATGAAAAACAAAACACGTGTGGCATGTAGTAGCAGGATCGTGTACCACAAGGTGCAAAGAAATGCAGCGACGGCTTTAAACGGCGATAATTCACATTTGAAGGATTTTAATTTTAAAAAACGTGAAGGTGCGCGTGTGTGCACTTTGGGTCTGAAAAGGTTAAATATCTTCAAAGTTAATCGGGGAGTAAAAGTACCACATTCTTCCTTGTGATCCTTCTCCCCCACTACCTTTGACGATATACATAGTACATACCTATCTGACCGTAATGGGATTTTGCTAGTACCAGACGATTATTGTGTAACAATTGAAACACTTGTAGTAAGCTTCAGTGGCGTAAGTATGAGGGGAGGTGAGAAGATAGATCCCGCCCCCCAAAGCCTCGGAAAAAAAAATTATTTAAAACTATTGTCTAATTTTGAAAAATAAATAACTGCCTTTGTTTAAAGTAAAATTTTTAGTGCCACAATGATGTAAAATGTATATCCAGGCATGCCATTTTTCAAAACTTTTGCCGGACCTTCACCCCGTTGCCTGGGGGTGAGGAACTGGCCATCTCATTCCTAGTTACGCCACTGGTAAGCTGTGATGATTAAATTTGTGGGAAACTCAGAACACGCTACTCATAAAATCCTAGAATTGCGACCCAACAATTCCAATTACATACAACCTGCCTCAACAAATTACCCGTCTATGAGTCTTCTCTGTGTCTTTCCTTCTTGAATAATTAGAATGTAAATTATGAATATGTTAATTGTTTAATGAAGCAATCTTATTTGCATTATTCTAATTCGGCAAAAAAAGTATAACATACATTAAACTGCTACTTGCAATGAAAAATAATAATAATGAAAACACCTGAAAAAAATCCTGAAAAATACAAAAAAATGTAATAATCACAAAATAAAAAAATAAAGTTATTCAAAATATTTGCAAATCTGCAAAGATCTGTTCTCAAAATGCTTTTCTTTTTCAAAATTTCTGTTCAAATATTACTTTTAAATTTCTGTTAGCACAAATACAACACATCACTCATAAACAGGGGCGGTCTGGCAGGTTGTCTGGTCGGCGATCGCCGAGGGGCCCGAGATTAGGTGGGCCCCTCGGCGTACTTAAGGTGTATACAAAAATATTCTTTGAGAACTTGAGCCTAATGTTTTTGCAATTAAAAAATTATACGTTTTTATCACTTGCTTTATTCACAACATATTCCGTGTAGAAAGATTATTAAAAATTAAAAATCAAATTAGAGGAAGTTAAAAGGGAATCTGATGTTTTTTGAAAGATTGGAAAAGGTTATTTTTGAGTTTTTTTTTAGCTTTAATTACAGTTACAGGGAACAAATTCACTGAATAGATTATTGAACCGTAGTACATTATTAAATTATATAAGCTGTGAAATTCTCACTTTTAATAATATTTTTTCCTAAGTAATTGCTATTCTTTATTAACTTTAATCTGGTTTTTTATTGCTAGAATAGCGTCAAAATTGATTCCCAATCATGCAATTTTCATACAACTTTCCGGGGGGACCCCCACGCCACCCTTAGTAAGGAGGGACCCATTATCAGCCCCTCTACTAACTTTACAGACAAGTGCGCCAAAAATTAAATAAGTTGTCAATTACACGAAGAGTAAGAAAAAAAGACTTTGCTGTTCCACAAAATAAAATATATATTTGAGACCGGTTTCTATACGGCATATCATCATCTGGCCAGATTTTGTGGAACAGCTAAGTCTTTTTCTCTTTCCCTTTGTGCATCATGAAGGAGTTCCACCATTTTACGCCACCCACCATCGCATTTATTTAAAATTGTCAACTGGCTGGCTTAGGTGAACTTGGTTTACCGGGACAGCTATTATGCGCCTGCGGTGCGTCAAACAATGTGAAATATTAAATTTGTGGGCAATGCGATATCTTCGTTTGACATTCATCGGAAAAATAAAAGTTGACGTCATTCTGTTTACTTGTGTTTACAGCTTCACGATGAGATGGAAAAGGCGATGAGGGAGATATCTGCGCTGGAGGCGGCCATCAAGGACA
Organism: Ischnura elegans; assembly: GCF_921293095.1. Lineage (NCBI taxonomy): Eukaryota > Metazoa > Arthropoda > Insecta > Odonata > Coenagrionidae > Ischnura > Ischnura elegans. The sequence continues at coordinate 28,984,084 of NC_060253.1, forward strand.
AGGAGAAGGGGCTCAAAGTGGCCGAGACGAGGCTCGAAGAGAGGGCCGCGAGGGCAGGAGGCGAGCAGTGTCGAGACGAACCCCAGTTCGGACTCGGCGAGGAGGTGGTACGACTGCGGCAGGCCATCCAACTGCTCCGCACCAAACTCGACCAGGCCAAGTAAGTCGACAACTTGCAGGGGCGGATACAGGATTTCTTTCTTGGGGGGGGGGGGGGAGGGGGAAGGGGGGGTCTGACAGGCAAACGGTCTTTTCAATGTATGATCTTAGATTTCCCCGGCGTATCAGGTGCAGAAAAGTTTCTCGGGTCTTCCACCGGTTGATGTCGTCCATGTCTCCCGACGTTTCGAGCAGCGACTTGTCGATCATTCTCAGGGGATTTTCGGAAGAGAATTCTCAGGGGAATTAACCCCTTCCCCTGAGAATGATCAACAAGTCGCTGCTCGAATCGTCGGGAGACATGGACAACATAAACCGGTGGAAGACCCGAGAAACTATTCTGCGGTCTTTTAAATGTTCGGGATTAAGCTAAATATAGAACAATCACTGTACGAAATATAATTTTTATTTTAATATAAAAGTAATTAATATGAAAATATTAATAAGTTTCGCCTGTCCATTAATTACGTGAGCTGCTCTTGGTGTTTTTTTGACCCCACCTCCTTCCCCCTTCGTGAGATTTGCTTCGACCGCCTCTCCCCATCCCTCTAATCTCACGTGACCTGGAATTACAGTGTTACTCCAAGATGATGTTCTCCGTGTCGCTCCTAAAGATGTCTATTCTTAATTATTCTTAATTATTCGCCTAGCGCGCAGCTTCAGAGTTTCTAGCGGCTCCCAGCCTAATTCGATTAACACCGCATTGTTCAAATGCGTATTTTCAGTGTTAATACATTTATCAATGATTAACGGCATTGGATTTGTAATAAAAACAATTTGCTTCATTATTTTCATTTAAGATTAGTTAAGAATAGCATTTAAGATTACTAAGATCGCAATTTTCCACTGTTTCTTGCGTAAAAGAACATAAAACTTCCCACGAACCCCTCTGTCCCCCACATGAAACTGGGTGAGAATCGGCTTGACCCCTTAGACGCCTCTCGTCATTAATGGATCCCCCTTATATGTATACTAACGACCGTTTCTTTTAGATAGCTTCATCGTCATCACCGGTCAAAAATACTAAGATTGGTTTGACGCAGCTCTTCACTCAATTCTCCTATCACCTAATATTTTCACACCCTCTTATTTCTTCTCTTTCGCGTCCTTCTTTACCTGTCCCATACGTTTTGTTCGCGGTCTTCCTTTTACGTTCTTGCTATCCACTTGTATCTCGACGATTGTCTTCATCAGGCCATCATGTCTCAAGATGTGGCCTATAAGGTTGTTTCGTTTTCTTATTATGGTTTTAATTAGGTTTCTCTTCTCTACTACTCTTCTTAGGACTTCATCATTCATATATATCAACATCTACACACTACCCCGCAAACCGCCAAAAAAGGCGTGTGGATGGGGGAAGTTAGGATACCAGCAGCTCGATTCTGTAAATGTGATATGGCCGTCACAAGCGGATTTCGTCAATGTATTCACGGCTTTGACGCTGGAGCGATTCTGAAACTTTTTAGTGACGTCACTCTCACAGCCGCGTCCGTGAAAGTATTCACGCCCAAGAGGGCCCGTGGTAGCTTCGTCGCGGCAATGCGCTCTAATTTTTCATTATGAATTTACGCTGTGATTGACAATTAGTAGCACATTATTCATTAATTACGATGGTGGCTATTTCATATTGTCACTTCGCATAAGTAAATTGTATTAAAAACAAATAAAAGAAATGCATAAAGTTAAATTTACATTCGCGTCCTATTTAAATTGATTGGCGTTCGTTGCGATTGAAGTTGGTGGGAAGTTAAACCTTGCGCTGAGGGTTTGACAATTATCTTATATTTGTGCATCTTCTAGAATGTGCAAGTAAAATACTCACAACTTAATTTTCATAATAATTTGGAGTAGAACCAACGGTAAAAGTATTGTGTGGTATTGAATGTTAACAGATTTATTTAATATTTATTTCGTAAGTTCAAGCCTTCGATTTGTTTTTATTAACGAGAATGGAGGCTCTTTACATACCTCCGCTACTTTTGCATGAGCATCAATGTCGACGGAGGCAATAGATGCACATACTTCGACGGCAGATACGCGATATCAACAATCCCTTCGAGACGCGAGATTGGCGATGGATCACTGAGTTCACACCACGATTAATTCGTAGACGTTTAGATGGCTTGCCGGGGCATACTTTAGTACGTTAAGATGAACATTGATCATCTATTCCATCTCTTCCATGCATTATTGCTGCCGTTCTGTAACACGACCAACATGATTCGTTTTTCTGTTGACATAATAGAAATACTAAGACATGTAAACATCTCGTCCTCCAGCAGAAACTGTTAATAATCTACTCGTATTCGCGCCAGAAACATTTTCATCAGTATAAATCGTGAATAGTGGCATGTGCTTGCACAATCAGACATATATGTATACGCACCACAGCGCATTTAAAATTATGTACTGAAATGATGAGAACAGCTCAAACACATACGAGAGTGAACCATTGTTAAATAATAAAATAACACTTGTTCTCATTCCGCGTAAGCATTAGCTCCATATCATGAGGAAATTAGAGCTAATTGTGCAATTACGAGCCCGCTACGTGATAACTGACTTTGATACGCAGCACTTGACAACATATAAAAGAGGTAATATACAGTTTATAGCTATTAACTAATTAAGCAACCGTAACTTATCATTAATAGGTACTTTTAAAAGAAAAGACCTCACTCAAAATTGAGTAAAGAAGTATTATTTACTTTGGGAGTGAATATTCCACGGCATTGTAAATGTTTCTCTATGGTAACTGAAGTTGCAGTTGGCCGCTGAAGTAAGTTTGTGTCGGAGATTCTGATTCGTTCCTCGCATCCGCACAGCTACCAACATAAGAAACTGAAGTGATCGTTCGCAATCCGTCAAACATCTCACGACACAGGCTTACAGGATCGCTTGAACGTCTTTCACGGTGAGAGGCGTGAGAACTCCACTGTGGTTCGAAGCACGCGAAGCACAGATATCACATTTACAGAATCGAGCTGCAGACCTCGCTAAGCACGTCTGCATATAAAAAGCAAATGCTCAAATAAAATTACGACTACCGTATATTAAAATCCTTTATGGTTCGGGGGCAAAACGAATTCCCATATATGTCCGTTCGCCAAATATCCCTCTTAATTTATCATTTCTGTCAAACCTGGAAATATTGTGTGGCTCTAAGACGATGTTCTTTGTGTCGCTCCTAAAGATGTCTATTCTAAATTGTTTAAGCAATCTACGCCTACGCGCATCCTATGAGTCTCTAGAGGCTCCCCGCCTAATTTTCTTAGCATCTAGATAACGCTGTCTCCAGCAGTTTTCGACGAATTGCGCAGCTTTCATTTGCATTTTATTCAGTTCACGGATTAAGTCTTTCTGCACCGGATCCCGTATGATCGCTGCATATTCAAGTTGTGGTCGGACGAGTGCTGAATAGCATTTTCCTTTTACTTTCTCATCCGAAAATCTACCCACAAACGCTTGCAATCCTAACTTCTTCAGTATAATGACGCAGATATTCCTTTTGTTGAAACGGACGTATTATAAAACGCGAACTATTTCAGTACGTTTGGACGAAATGGAATTTGGCCTTTCCCAAAATCCTCCCATTTAATTCACATCCTCATTCATTTATTGCTTTAACTTCTGATCAGCTCCTCCGTTGAATTTTTCAATGTCACTAACCAATAAGCTCGTTTTGCCGTCAGAAGTTTACAGTAACTGACTGGGTCTAGGGCTGGGCAAAATATAGGCCTAGGAGTAGTATTTGAAATACAAAATACTGCTCAAAATGTATTTAAATGGAAAATGCAAAATACCTTTGACTTTGATACTTGAAAAACAAACTTCAAAATTGTAGTTTAAATACTTTATCAAATAAAAAATACATTAAATTAAGAGATCTTTAAAAAATATAACCTGCCTTGACACGTAATGGATAGCTAAGAAGTAATCGCTGAAGCATAATGTTATAGAAGTGATATCAGAGCTAGTTTAATTTAGAATGAGAAAATGCCACAAATTTGTATTTGAATTACAAAATACAAGACACATACAGGTCGTGTATTTTAAATACGAAACAAAAATTACTTGTTTCGTTATAAAAAAACTACAAATGTATTTCAAACACGTATTTTAAAATACTTGTGTTTTAAATACTGCCCAGCCCTGATTGGGGCTAATTGGTAAATTTATTAAAAGGTTCCTTTTCGTCAATGCCTACCATTTCCGCTCCAGCTCCCGCCGCAATAGATCAGCAAACGAGACTCAACACCGACGCACTTTATTCTGTCAAGGAGCGTGCCATATACTCCCTTACCTTTTCAAAATCCTTTATAAATTCCCAGAGTAATTAGTCATAATAATCAAACGCCAAAATGCCGCCGCAGTGTCAAAACCCAAAACTCGCGTATTAAACCTGAATCGCATGATCTATTTTTTCGTCATTTTCGAATGCTCATTTTAGCGATCACTCTGGAATGATCGTCGCCTGCGATGGTTTTTCCCGATAGCTACAGTGATGATCATTCACATCACTTTTTTTCTCGAATATCGCAAAAGAGGATCCTAAAGTCGGTCTCTAAATGTGTTGTCAACCTCCGCGCATTTAAATGAGTTTCGCCCCTCTTGTTGTTGACGGACAAATTGATCTGAGTTTCTCGGGGAAACAAGGGGTAATGTGGAGGTTTTAACCGAAATTTTAATACATTATGATGTGGTCTATCAGATGCATAACTTTTAAATGCTATTTCTCGGAATTACAAACATAATAATGCAAAATATTGGGAAGAAATTGGATCGCATTGCACTCATCACCGCGCCGCGGACATTTTTGAAAACCGATTAAAATGCGACCGACGTGGCAACAGAAATCAGCCATCTTTGGGATGGAATTGGGCCTCTTCTATGCAGTCCCCTAGACTTTTTTCATCTCTCGGCACTAAGTTTTATCCATCCCTGAAACCGTCACGCTTATCAGCCAATCTGGGGCCGTATTCTGTATCTCCAAACCGATCGATGCGGCACCGAATGATGTCCAGTCGGTGGGCTTGAAAGGGAAACCGATCGGTGCGGTACCGACGAAATACAGAATACGGCCCCTGAACGCATTTTCGTAAAGAGCCATTGCAGCGCAACGTGTCGCAATCGTGAGAACGCCGGAAAGTGACGGACGGAGTGATAGAAAGAGGAAGGGAATTAATAACTGTGTGATTAAATAAAGTGATGTCTCTAGCGATCACTTTTACGACTCCGAAAAGCGATCGTTCAAGTGAGGACTCAGAGGGGCGAAGCAAATGATCGCATGCTTCATGCTTTTAATAAAGCTATCCACAATCGCCTTTCTAGTAAATTTATGCAATAAATCCGCAAATTTAGCCTTAAAAACGGATAAAATCACATTTCGATACTTACCTTCCAAAATCCTGTTCGCTCCCATATAGCAGAAATACGTCTCGGATATGTATTATGGGGGAAAAAAGTATCCCGACAAAGTTTGTGCCGCCACCATCGCTTCACAGGAGAATGGATTCACTTTCTAACGGTATACAATCCTTGGAATGAGACGTAGGAAATTCAAATACGGTCTTATTTGAGCCACCAAGGTCGTGACGGTGAATTTGCCTGCCTCGAACCGAGGCTCAAATGTATTTCGTACTCCACTCTAGAATGTTGGCGCATTCGATATCCTTAGGAATTGTGCCTTCCTTTTACCCGCTGCACAGTGGGCTGAAATCGAAAAAAGCTGGCCAAAAATCAAAATATCGACTTTTTCATTTCGAACCGGGAATGGTAGATTATCATTTTAGAAGGCCCTGGGCATGTAAATCTGAATTTAATTTTTTGTCAAAATTTTTTGTTTAAATTTTATAGCCTGCCAAAAATCAATAAAAATCTATGAAATTATGAGTGCGCGATTTATACGTAAAAGGTCAACGTTTGTTCCCCATGCAATAGAATACCGTTAATAATTCGGAATTTTTGAGAATATTTATTGATTGTACCTTTCTTTTAGTTAATTAAGACCGAACTTTTGTTTTAGTCAATTGTTATTTATTAACTTTATGAATTGCTTAAAATATCACTGTTTTTCGTTAATTTTTACCTAATGCTAGGATAAAAGTAGTTACCGCCGCTTGCCGCTCCTAAGATATTTACACCAGGTGTTAGACTGAAGTCTATATTATTAGATGGAAAAGAAAAATCTTGCTCCAACTTGCTCCCCTCCGATTTTTTTGTGGTAAAGCAAAATGATGTCGGGCGGTTGTCGCTCCCCGTGACCCGCAATACACGGAATAGGCACTCGGGAACTTAGGATGACATGCGTTGTAGTCCTTTTAAGAGACTGGATTTTCCCTTAATTGTGAGTGCATTATACTCAACTACTTCTTAGTTGCTGTTATTTATGGTTTGTACCCTCTTCTGACGATTATATCCCTGGGTCTTTCCGCGGGAACCGCGTGCGGATGGTAAAAACCTAACGGTTCGCACGCTCTCCAAGCCGTTTGTCTTCGGCGGCTACCCCAATGCACCCAGATTTGTTCTCTTACTATGGACACGTGCAAGTGTTTCCATTTTACAAATTAGGTTTTTACCATCCGTTTCGTAGGTCCCAAAATATGCCGTCTATGCGATTGGCACGCTCATTTCTAGCCGAGTGCTCAGTATCAGTCTCCCTTCAGTATTCCTTGCTGAAGTTTGTGCCGAAGGACGTTCACAGTTAATTTGCCCAGTTATGGATACAGCATTAGTGACTCGCCAAGATTTGCATAGTGTTATATTGGCAAATAGAAGGGGAACCGTCAAGCAGAAGAAATTGTTAGTACCTACTGGAGTTTTTAATACTAAAACCTATTTTTGGGAGGAGATGAGAAATTAAAAACTTTGCTTGCGACCTTCAGTCAAAAAGTATTTTTCATCAATTTTCTAGAGTGAGATGCGTTCACCAGAGTTAACAGTAGATGTCTGAAGTTGAATCATATTTGGTTAAAACAGCCAATGACACTTCCTGACGCTGTGCTAAAATATCTCCCATTTTCGTATCCTTCGGGTGTATGCCAATGTTTACGGATAAATGATAATATGTACAACACGCATATACAACTGCGCGAGTATTTCATTCGTTGTTGCCATATTCCATGAATTGTAATTATTTCATATTAATTTGCCATTGTTTTAGGCTTAACTGAGAGCTCTCCTCATGGAATACTGTCACTGCATTTCGACAGTGCAAGTGAGAGGTCTAAACGAAGAAAAAAATATAACTGAGAAGTCCTACTTCACTGGAGGAATTAAGTGTAGCAACTTCCATGGAATTCGCGAAAAACACACCATGAAAATTTCTAGAATTACCACAAACTATGACCTATTCCTTAAGCTTCTGATTACGTCGGATCCTTCCACTTCTTGTTCTGCGGGTGTTCCCCGTAAAGTAAAATATTTACCAGAGGAGGTGAAAAATCTTCTGGTGAAGAGCGAAAATATTTTTGAATATGAGGAGTCTTTAGACTCTAACTCAGAATAGAATTTAATGTGGCACACCTTTGTTTTGAGAAATTTGCAATAAAAATATTTATCAATGGTATTCATTTTTATTATGACTCTTCAATGACCAAAATTTCAGGTTTAAAAGACTCAATATCAATTTTCAATCGTCATATACCTTATGAGAACCTACTAAGTAGCTTAAACATAGTTGAATATGGAAGAAATTCTGAATTTCCCTTGATATTCCCAAATCATAATTTCGACTTGCCCCTGGTAACTATGGTTCCCGCATAACTTTCCCCTATTTTTTAAATTTTATTGCCCTCATAAACACTGCAATGGACTAAATCCTCGTAAATAAGATTCATTGTGTCTATACAATACCCAATTCGCAAAAAGTTTCATTCATTTAGTAATACTTTAGGCTACAGTGAATTTTGGCCAGCTTTTTTCGATTTCAGCCCACTGTGCGCTGTCTCCCTCAAACCCTCCTTTCCGTTCCTTCTTCGCTCCTACTGCGGCACTCGTAATACAATGAACAATACACTGAAAGCCGATCTCCACTTTTCTCTCGAAAATTTACGGGATAAATATTCGCTAGACGTAATCTGCAAGGCAGCATTGGCGAGAAGAGATTTTGAGCATCAGGAATAACTCTTAAATACACTGGTCAACAAAAAACTTTTTTCTATCCTAGAGATGTTGTTGGGGTAATCTTTTTCGTCCTGATTCCAAATCTGGGCTCAGATCTTTTTTTTTATCAAGTCTACTTTCTTTAGGACGACTGTACTAAATAAGTGTTCAAGGATATTTAAGCAAATAAATCGTGATTTTAAAAAATGTGAAAAAAGTACTTTGATAGGATTCTCTCGTATATTTAGCATTTGGTAAGTCCCTATTCAGTGTCAATCAGTAATTTGCTAACATGTTGCTGAAATTTTCTAGGTGCTATTTTTCCAAATGTAAAATATGTTGGTCGAAACGCTCACTGTGTTCATCTCTAATAGCGCAGAGGTTTGGTGGAAAAAGACAGGGTTTGAGTCAAAACAATACATTTTTAAATTCATATTGCTGCCCATATTTTGGTACGATTTAATTATATTAATCTAGCCACCAGATCATGGTAATTTTCAGCCATGATATTTCATAAAACATGTTCAGATACATTTCTAAATGCGTTCCACGCGTTTTTCTCCGTTGACCTAACTCACTATTGAAATTCCGAGTCCTTCAATTCCTAATCTGTGGCCCAATGCATATTCCTTATTTGATCTTTGCCTCACTTAATCAAAGGACTTTTGTTTCAAATTAGTAAAACCGGCACCATTATTGCACATGGCTTCAACCAAATTTTAAAAAGTCCTTATTTAATATGCAGAGGTGAAAAAAGAATATTTTTTGGGTCGACCAAAGGCTGACAAAGGACGTTTTTGGATCTAGGGACGAGTTTTTTATGTTCCGGACAATTCTTTTCCAAAAAATAACTTTTTTGTCTCTGATATCCCATTCGCAGATGAAGCAACAACATTTCGTATAGCCAAGCTGTAATCCTAGTAACATAGAAATTACTTTAAGTGGTCACAAAGTTTCCATTTATATTTTTGCTAGTGATATTTTCTAAAAGTAACCGCATATTCTCGCAAGATTCTTTCGTTTCAGTTTCATGAGTTAACAGTATTGATGGGAGCTCATTTCCATTCTTTATGAGATTAGCCTTTAACATAACCTAGGAGGAATGGATGAACAAACGCTAATTATCGTTGATAACGGCTTCCGGGTGCAGCTGCGTGTTGCGCTTTGTCGTGCAAGCTTTCGCGACCGTTGCAGGACGCATCATCAGGCGATGAATGAATGCATGCGATGAATGAATCAACGATGCCCCTCGCTGCGAAAACCTACGTTCAAAACGCTAATTATCTTTGTTTAATTCAAAATGAAGAGTATCCATAACACAGAGAACATCATTGCAAAAAGCAAATCGTTTTTTGGAGAATAAACCGAATTAAATTCGTCATGGCGATAGCGGGATATCAAAGTTTCGTATTTGGATGCAACAATTTTCAACCCTTTAACCGTGATCCTAAGCTTTCACCCTGCCTTTTGGATAACATATAAATCGTGCACTAGATCATTTAAATCCTCTTACGTTATGAAATGAGGTCCAGCTGATTTACTCGGTCCAAAATTTGGGTCCTTCGAGTCTCCGAATCCTTCATTATCACGTTCTTGATTACTTTCTGAATCTTTGCTAAGATTAACATACTCCATTGGTTACGGCACTTTTAAATTTTTGGAGTGAGGGAAGGGTAGTATCGCTGATTCAAAGTTGTCTGGATATTTTACTGAGTGTTTTGACTTCGTTGTAATTCCTTTCATTTTTGAAATTGCAATATGATCTGCCAAATCATGGGGACGGCAAACTCCTTATGACATTTTCCCTTTGTCCAACCAGTAAGAAGCCCTACACTGGTGCCACACAACACATGGGGAGCCCATCCTTCATCTTGGCCACCCTACAGGCAGTCAAAATAAAGCTTATAACACTGTCTGGGAAAGGGAATAATTTTCCACCTTTGAGCCTTAAAAGTAATTTCACCGTATACATAACGAAAGTCATCAGGATGGTTCACGCACTATCTAAATAGCCTGGCCTGATTAAAGCTAGCCACTTATCAGTGATTAAATTGTAATAAACTGTAATTTCCTGCGATCATCGAAATTCTCCATCTTCTACTATCTTCAGAGAAAGCAAACGTCTTCACGCTCCTACACCTGGTCAAATGATGTTGTGAAGTGGCACCTGAGGCAGTATTGCTTTGAACAAAACGGTAGGATAGTACGATTATAAACACATTTTGACAGATTAGGAAGGCATAACATCGTAGGACAACATGTTTTTTCAGGAAAGTTTTATTTTCACTTTCTCATGCTATCACGATACATAAATGAATTAATTTACTACTTTCGTAAAAGAAATAAACAAACACTAAGCTGTCCTAAAGAAACTAGATGTGATAGAATCTATCCCGGATTCGGAATAAGCGCGAAAAATACGTCTAAGATCACTCAACAGCGTCTCTAGAACAAAATCTATGTTGACCGGTCATGCCTAAACAATTATCACTTTAAAAAGTTTTAGTGCGTCAATTGCGACTGAAAATTTCCTCAATGATAATTCTACATGATTGCTACAAATTTAATTGACGACACACGTTTTTTCGAGGTAAATTACATAAACCGTAAAACAAAACTAACATTTTGTTTTTTCCTATCCAGCGGCAAAAAAATTATTTTCTACAGTTTGATACCTCACTTTTTTTCAATTTATTTGAAAACAATTTTTTGTAAATTAAAACAATGCATAACACTTTTCTGCCAAATTAACTACTTTTGAAAATATTTAAGAGTTAAATAAAATATCTAAATTAATGTAGCAAAAAATGAAGGACAAAAAATATATTCCAATGAATTCACACTTCACTTGGGACAATATCTCTCCTTTTATTAGATTCCAAATCTCAGCAGCACTTTGATGTATATATGTCAGCATCAACACCTCCGGTTGTACACCTAGGTTCTAATCGGTCACTTCTCAGGTGGAGGTCTTCTCCGATTTTTCAATACCTCATTACCCTCCCTGTTGTGTTTCTTCGAGTAGTATACGGTACTTCAATTTTTATTCACCCTTCGCTATGTTTCCGCTACTGTTAAGCCTGCCCACAACAAGCTGACTACTTTTACCTCTTTCGCCTGCCGACAAAGGTATCTTCAATCAGGATAGGAAAATATCCTTCTCGATCGAAAGGAAAACGCGTTCTGGCAATGTGCACGGCAGTCCTTCCGGAAAAGCTAAAACTTTTCAAACCAACTGCATTCAAATACGCGGCCCGTCGAATATTCTCGTTGACTGTCTTGTTTACGTTAAGAGAAAGCTTGCTATGGCCCTAGTGATTTATGTCGTTTCGTTGAGATAGGCGAAGGAAAATTCAGAGGAGCGTTCCCGATGTGCGCACATGATGCCGTCGAATGCGTCTCTATTCTACGGATTTCATCGCCAGTCATGCTCTGGGTTGCAAGGAGACTCAGGTCGCGTATTTGGACGGAGAAGGCAGGAAATGGTTTGCCTTGTTTGAATTTCCCTCACTGACCAAAGAATAGCAACCCGCTGGAAAGGAAACCCACTCACCCGCGGAGCGATAGTGGCCAGAAAAACTTTGTCGGGATAATTTTTCCCCCATAGTACATCTCGAATATCTCATATTATGTCTCAAAGATATTCTTGAGACCTACGGAGACATCTCTGACACTACTCGAAGATGTCACCATGTCCAAAAACACCGGTTTTTTGAAATATCATGTAAGACAAATTATAAAAGTTCCTGAGTTGTCGTATGGGATATTAAATATGCATACGAGACTTAGTTAAAGGGCTTATTATAAAGTTATTTCTGTTATAAAGTCTGTCTGCCCTGCTTTTCTCTAAAATTATTACGATAAATGATATACAATTATTATGGTGTATTTTTATTTGTAATGGCCTTTTGAAAGTAAGAAATCCACATTAAATGTCGCAACATTCATAATCACAACTTCAGAATTTCTCCGAAAAATAGGTACGGTAGGAGTTGATGACATTTAACTATGTATAGAATTATTTTCTTAATATCTCACGATTAACTCAAGAGTTATTTATTGTTATGTGGGCTAATATACCAAATCCATGTGGTGTACCACAAAATCTCTGAGAAAATCTGGCAAATATTTGACTCACCCGCTTTCTTCAAACTCTGGTTTAATTTATGATCCTATTCAAAAAGTTGAAATCCAAGGTAATAATTTACAAACATTAATATCTCTTGATACCTCTTCTTAGCCAATTGAACGCACAACTCTATTTTCGTCAGTTTGCCGCCTATTCCTGCACCTTTCCCAATTACAACAACTCCTTCCGCTTTTCGCAATGTAATTTCTGTTCTTCCCGACAGAAAAGCTCCCGACCTGGATATATTGCAAAAACTCACATTTGTAGTATGCCAGCCGGTCTCCAAATTTCCTTTATCATCTTTCTGATCTTCTAAATCAGTTCTATTCTCTTCCTTATATCCCTCGTGTTGGGAAACAAGCGAAAATAACACGTATTCCAAAACTCACTAAAGACACATTAACACCTGCAAATTATCGCCCTATCTGTTTAATTTTTATTGTTGTTGAAATTCCTCTTTTAAACCATCTTTAATATTTTTCCACTGATAACATTTTGAAAGGAAAATGTCAGCGCTTTCCATCGGATTTTCCGTATGGAGAAGAAAATCAGCCATTGCTTCAATCGCTGACTCTGGACGGATGTGGTGTTTCGCCCATTTAGGGGGGGCAGGGTCTCAAATCGAAAAAAATAATATTTTATGATCATTTCCTGTAGATTTTGCCAAGTTACAGACCTCTAGGACAAAAATTTCGTGCATTTTGGCGTATTTGTCACCGTTAAGCCACAAAATGCCAAATTTGAGTGCGCGCCCGCGAATAAAATATTCCAACGCCCACGCACCGCGGCGGGAGGAGAACAGGATGCCGCCCGTGACCCCTCCCCGCTCGCCTCTCCCCCTCCGCATAAGCCTTTTCCCTCTCCCACACCGCGAATGCAGCAAAATTCACTCCGATTGCGTCTCTATTCGTTAGCCTAAGTAGTAAAAAGTGTTTCAGCATCGACTGTGAAGGAACAATTACGTAATAATTACGTATTTGAGATGAATATTAATTGCTGATGAAATTAAATGTAATCAACACAGAAATAAAACTCCCTGATTGTGCAGGATTCAGCCTATTTTTACAATTTTCTCTCGTGTAAGTGAAAGAATGAAAAAATAGTTACTAGAGCTCACCGCGTGGAGGTACCTGCACTTTGAGCTCCCCCACCCACCTATCCATTGGTAAATAGAATTGATGAAAGCATTGTCGTTATAAGTAAAAACATTTTTTCTGAAAAAAATAAAATGTGCATATTGTAGTTGCAAGCAATTGAAAATAAAATAAGGTCGTCTTAATGAACGAATTCTATATGCATGTTTCCTATACATACATTATTTAAGCCGGGAAGATTAATTTAAAAACTTACCCTATTACAGCATGAACTGAGACTTGGTTTCAAAGGTCGACATTTTTTCTCTGCTTTCTATCCTTTTCTGTAATTCCAACAGTCGCTCCTCATTTGTTGCTGCTGTCAACGAAGCTTGAGTGACTTCTTTCACGAATCTTTCGACAGCTTGGGTGTGGCAAGGAAAATTAAGCTTCAGAGTTGAGCATTGCTCAAACAATTGTTGAATTTCCTCTGCGCTACGGTCAGATATGGCCGGAGGTACCGTTGTCTCTGCCCAATTTATCAACTGCGGGTAGTCCTCAGCTTCGAAATTTAAGTCTGGCAATTCAAAAAATCTCGGTTCCGTCCCAACATCCGTGTTCTTGCGTGCCTCTAATATTTTTTTCCACCCACTCTTTCTCACTTCCTCGCGCTCATCAGCTATCATGGCAAGCAGTACGTTTTCTGGGTGACCAAAAAATCCATTCCCTTGGATAACCGGATCTATGATTGCCTTCACCTCTTCCAGTTGGGTTCTCGACCAGTTGATGAGTCTTCACGAATTTACCGCACCATCGTGTATGCAATGATATTGCTTTACTGTAAACCAGACGGGCGAGTAGACTTTCTGGATGAAAGTTATTAAATTTATAAAATTGGCGCTTGGGTTTTCGGTGGACACGTAGAGTCTCAAAAGCCTATTGACCGTTGAAAGCCAGCGGGAATGGGCTATTTTTCCTGTAGTTTTTTCGCCAAAATCTCGGAGCAAATTCCTTTGGACACAGCATTGCAAATTTCCATAAGATACTGCTGATCAGTGCTCAGCGTATTAATGTCAATTTTGGTACACAATGGTGATGAAATAGGCTCAAACAATCCGACATTCAATTTGTGGCAGTCTTGAAGTAAGGAGCAAATAGGTCCTCCATACAAATTTGGGCCCCTAGTTCGCCCGTCTAATTTTTCCACCAAGTGTCGCTATGTTATGTCTACTAAGTGCAATTGGTATATGGCACTGTGAGGGGCGTTGGAGTTTTGCTTCTAGCAAACGAATAATGCCTCCTTTCTGACCGGTGTTGACTTTGGTACCATCACATCCAATTACTTTTAAATGTGATATATCCATTTTTTCTTTCGCAAAGAAATCTAGAATCGCTGTTTGTATGATTTTCGCTGATCCTCCTGCGGGGAAGACAAAACCCAAAAAGTGAGACCCCGGCTCTTCAACCAACACTATATGTTCCTCTTTAACCTTAGATTGGTAGGTCCTCTTGCCGCTTTTCATAAGGACAAGTGTATCGTCCTTCCTTCCATCAAAATAAAGCCCTCTTGTGACAGTCTTTGTTTCTTCGCATTTTCTTTTCATAGCATCTAACATCTTCTTTTTTTTGCCTGCGCAAATAATTACGGTCCACTACTTTGGATTTATCATCTTTACGTCAGCTTAAGTTGCACTGACGATCATCGATGCTGCTCGGAGTGACACTCCGGTTCTTGCGCATACTTCTGCCACAGTTGGTAATGCCAGACGCATTTTCCCAGCAGAAGGTCCAGGTTGACTTTCATCCCTTGCATGCATCTGGTGGAGAGCGAGGAGATTCAAATCGACGGCTTCCTCGTCTGTTGACTTCTCTTCGGATGTCGATGAAGAAAAATGTTCATATTCACTTTTTCCCCCTTCAATAACTAACGATGGTGACCCATCACTCTCCAATGAATCCCTTTTGAGTTTTTTCCTCAATCGTCTAGCTTCTGTAGCATCCAATCCAGCTGCCATCATTTTCCGCTTCGTCCGTTGATCTCTTAAAAATGCCTCTTCATTCGGGGGAACTTCATGCTCCTTCTTGCACTTACATGCACAAATATCACATAATTTAAAAGGTTCCCTTAAAAATTTATCAATTCTCTTTGTCAATGCAACCCCTTTCTTTGGCCTATTTGCATTTTTTCTTAAGTTGTAGTACTTCCTATGATACCGCAAAATCAATTTAGTTGCGGCTCTCTCCGACATTATTGGAAGAGAAGCGCGTCTCCAAAGTTCACACACCTTCCTTGCCACTCGAGTGGCCACTTCAAAGACCGCGGGCTCCTTGCCTGCGTTCTCGGATCTCGAAATATCGCGAACTAAAAAAAAATACTGCATCACTTTCCTGAAAGTTGGTAGCGTCGATTCGTTTAACGTCGACGAGACGCCAAAAAAGGGGCAAGTCGCCTCACTACGCATTCTTTTTTTCGGCATTTTCCAAGCAAAAATTAATGCACAGCTAATGAATTCACGTCACAGAAGAATTTCACTTCAAGAGCACTTAGGTACTTCACAATACTAATCAACTATTCGCAAAGCACTAATCAGATGTGAGAGCGAATCACTGAAAGCACGACTTCAACGGAGCTTAGTAGCCAACTGCGGGCACTATGCACACTAAAATGCTGACTAGGTGGTGACACCAAACGCATATTTGGGGAGTATGTGGAGAGAAGGGGTAAAAATGAAATATTGAGTGGGAAAACCGAAAGATAGCAAGGAAGGGAGGTGGTGGGAAAGAGAATTGGTTTATTTTTACTAGGGTTTACAAGCCTAGGGAAATGATACAATGCATGGAAAAACGAAGGAGGCAAAGTTTAACGGCGAGGGTCTTCTTATATTCACTCGGGAAATTCCGGGGTAAGAGGATGGGTGGGAAACCCCGCGGATTTTACAAGTGTAAAGTATACATTTCCCTGCACTTCTACTGGTAATTAATAAGATTACAGCCAATGGAAATCCTACGTTAGCGGACCGGTCGCAATAATAGTACGAAAGTATGTTCACCCACATAAATCAAGGGCCAGATTATATGTCTCAATTTTCCGCCCTTCCCTTCTCTATGGTTGTGAAATTTTTGCACGAAATAAAACCATCAGAAGCAAACTAGAAATTTTTCAAAATATATCGCTTCGCCTCCTACTGAACCTTTCAAAATTAACCAATATGAAAGACGTTCGCTGTGCTCTAAGAATACCATCAATCAACGATTTTATTAATTATTTAGTTAAAAATTTTAAATCCAGGCTCGGGGAGACTAATAATACACTGCTTACAGACATTTGGAACTACAATCCAAACGTACCCACCACATACACTCTGCCTTTGCAAATTGCTCTTCTATGAGTCTATTCTATGTCTTTCCCTCTTCTAGATTAGCTATGTTTATAATTTCTTTGAAATAAATTGTAACAATCAATGTGTTTTTGGAGGAAAAAAAGAGATAAAATGTTTTTTAAAAAAAAGAGAGAACATTAAAAAAATTGAAAAGATCCAAAAAATATATATAATAATTACAAAACGATTAAAAATGTAAAAACAAGTAATTATAAATTACCTAAAAAAAATAATAATAAAAATCTCCAAAAATAATAAAATAAAATGTATACTTTACAAGTCTTATTTCATTTGTGTATAATCAACTGTTTAGTATGTAAGCTTCTGATAACGCTAACCCACACTACCCCAAACAACATAAACATATGCGCAAAAATCTCATTGAATTGTAAACTGGCTGGTTGTGGTAAACATGGTTTACCGGTACAGCGTAGAACGCGCCTTCGGCGCGACAGATAATGTGAAAGTGATTATATACGTACACTGTTTGAGACTGTCCGAAAATGGTCAAACCAAGATGGCGGAATTCTGACCACGCTTACAAGTCGAATACAGCGCCTCCAGACAATTAATTATTGGTGGAGATCCACGGAAGTCCCCGAACGACGGCAAAAATCACTCCTCGAGGCAGAATTTACGACGCCAAAATGCATGCAATGCATTAGGATTCCCACATGCACACCACAAGGTCCAAAACATGTTATGCATAATAACAAATTATACTACCACATTCGTGCAAAGGCAAAAGTTGCCCACTATTCATTAAGGTAATCTGCCAACACTGGCGGATCTATGGGGGCTAAGGGAGCTATAGTCACCCTCCCTTGGACCTCCAATTTAAACTAGATAGAATGGCAATTGTAGTTCGGATCCGCAATACTTTTGTGAGTTTACCCCATTCTTAGCTCCCCACCCCCGTTGTCCCTATCCTGGATCCGCTACTATCTGCCAGTAAACCTAGAACACACAAACCATTCCATTAGAAATAATAAGAAAATTCAGAAACATTCATGAAGGTATACTAAACTTTGTAGGCTACAATACTAGAAATATAATTATAATGTAATATAAAACAATTACACGATTTGTATTGTAGCCTACGAACTTTTTCTAATCTATTTGTGAGTTCTATCGCTGCCGTTATGTTCGAGTACATCATCACACTGCCGTTATTAGTCTCTTATTGATCGCAGTAAAACGGCATTCTGAATCTATCAGTTGTTCTACCATCTACCTCTCTTATTTTATTTATATGATCTGATCTAATGTAGTATTTTGGCCTTCGTAAGATATGGCTACCTTCGTCCGAAAATGATCTGCCCTTGCATTTATAGACTAGGTTTATTCTACCTATTTTTCAATCCACGGTCAGTCAGAGGTTCACATCTGAACTCGCCAACTACTAATGAAGGTAATCTGCCAGTAAACCAAGAGCACACAAAACATGCTGTAAGAACATCCGTCCGGCTTATATACCAGTGATTTCAATGATAAGTAAGATTCAAATGCATGCATTGACGTATACATAAGTTAGCAGGCTAAAATGCAAGTCATCTGATCTATTTGCGAGTGCTAACGATGCCGTTTTCGTCTATAATTGATTGTGGAAAAATGGCATTGTAAAACTCTCTGTTCCACAGTCTCTCTTATTACATTTTTATAATAATAATAATAATAATAATAATAAACGTTTATTATCGTAGACCTTCAAGGTCCTAAAGACTTTACAGAAATAAAAATTTAGCTTTTTTTATATGATAAGAAGACAATAATAAATAAAAAAAATAACAAAGACTTAGGTACAGCAGAAATATTACATAGAATAGAAAAAAATAGTATCTTCCCCATAGCAACAATAACTTCCACTCGATACATAACAAGGCATGAAACATGAAGCAGTGTTGATCTGGGGCAAAATGAATTTTTTGAAAAACATAGAGTAAGTTCACAAAGTATAAAAGAACAAGTGACTGTACCGTGGTACATAGTAGCATACAATTGGGACATCCTAAGTCTGATTACTAATTACAGGAAATATATAAATTTACACTCATACACAGGAGGAATTGACATATCGTATATATTATTAATAACAATGAGCTAAATTAAAACTAAATTTAGGATACAATGTGCTTAGGAAGATTCTTCAGTTTTTAGAATTAAGTGTTTGAATAATTTAATTTTGAAACTAGTTAAAGATTGACTTGATTTAATATCTTCCGGGAGTGCATTCCAATGCCTTGATAGTGTAGCTACGTAAGATTTATGATATATTTCGGTTTTGTGCTGGGGAATCTGTAGATCAATATGCTGGGAGCGCGTTATGCGACTTATTATGTTCTTTTTAAAAGTGAAAGAGTTGAATAGGTACTGAGGACAGCTGGATTTAAAAGTTTTAAAGGCAGAAACCGTAGACAAATAGAGGCGTCTTTCCTTGACTTTAAGCCATTTTAGTTTTCTGTAAGCATCTGTAATATGATCCCAACGCTTTAGATCATATATGAATCTAAGTGAAGCATTCATCGTTACCTGCAATTTGTTATTTGTTTCTTCATTAATATTACTTAGCACACCACAACAGTAATCAAAATGGGGAAAAATGAGAGCATTTACGATGGATTTTCGTATGTTTGTGGGCAACAGGCGCTTTGTCTTGTATAAGTAATAAAGCGTTTTATGGCTTCTACTCTTAACATTTATGCAATGCGCATTCCAATTTAAATTGCGGTCCATAATTACCCCCAGATTTTTTACTTGCTCTTCATAGGGGAGAGGTCGATGTTTAACCATGATTTCTGGGATGTGGTTAAGATTTATCTTGAGGGAAAGGTTTCTACTGCTAAATATAATGGCTTTTGATTTATTTTCATTTAGTTTCAGACCATTAGTCTCAGCCCACGTGCTAATATGTTCAATATCAGTATTCAGCTTATCTATAGCTTGTATGAGGTTTTCAGGAGTTGCATGTAGGTATATTTGAAAGTCATCGGCATAGAGAAAATATTGTGAGTGAATTAAGCATTTCGGTAGGTCGTTGATAAAAATGGAGAATAGTAATGGGCTAAGAACAGAACCTTGAACCATTCCTGTGTCCACATTTTGCCAAGTAGATGTTACTCCGTCCTTCCCTATTACAGCCTGCATTCGTTCGGAAAGATATGATCGGAACCATTTAACAACACTATTTGAGAAATTGTATGCTTTTAACTTCTGCAATAGGAGAGTGTGGTTAACGGAATCGAATGCTTGTGAAAAATCAAACAAAACAAGCACAGTTAACTGTCTATTATCCATTGCTTTTAATATGTCTTCGGTTAGGCGCAGAAGTATAGTTTGTGTGCTGTGTCCCTTCCTGAAACCAGATTGTCTTGGGTCGAGTATATTACGGTCGGTGATATACGCACTTATTTGATCAAATACGATTCTCTCAAGTATTTTAGCTGTGGCACATAGTAATCCTATTGGTCTATAGTCACTCGGATTGGAAGGTTTGGGACATTTAGGAATTGGCCGTAAAAAGGTTCTTTTCCATACATCTGGGTATATACCTAGTTGTAGAGAGGAGTCAAAGATATTTAAGAGAACAGGTAGTAACATAGGTAATACCTTTTTAATAAAATCTATAGGAATTTCATCATAGCCTCTAGCGTTTGTGGTGATGCTTTTACATGCTTTAGTGACCTCCGTAAGTTTCACGTGTGAAAAGAAGAACTGGTTATCAAGATCAACAGCCTCATTGCTGATGGAGGTTTGGGGAAGAATTGCCTTCTTTCTGAGAGTATGTGATGTCTGGATGTATGTTTAACTTATCGTCTTTATGTTTTGTAGCGATTCCGAGATTTCGCAAATGCTTCCATGTATTTTTTGCACTCTGGCATTCTGAGAAAAGCGCGTGATAGTATTTATTTTTTGCTTCACGAATCTTTTTCTTCGTAAACTTTCTCAGGGCTTTGTACGATGCAAAGGCATCAGGGTCACCATACCTTCTATATAATGCTCGGGCATAGTTCCTTCGCTTAATTTCCGTCTTTATTTCGGGTGTTATCCATGGAGTTGGTGGGTGGGTCACACGAATAGTGCGAATTGGAGCATTCAAATCAAATGTATCTATAACGTTGGTATTGAAAATTTCTACTTTATCATTTGGGGATATTGCATTCGCTATTGCATCCCAGTCTTTATTACTCAGGTCGGAGAGGAATTTGGAGTGGTCAAAATTTCTGAAGTCCCTGTAGGTTATGTGCTTCACTAATGGGTCTGGTGATTTAATATCATACACTAAAGTCATTTGATTGTGGCAAGACATGTCGGGTTCATCGAATAATTCAATTTTAACCACCTTATTGAGATTATCGACACAGAATAAGTCTAAAACAGACTGGGCGTTGTGCGTATGGCAAGTTGGCCCGGTAGCTACAACGCTGAGATTAAATCCCTGTAACATTTCCAACAGCCTATCTTTTTCTGAAGAGGGTTTAAGTAAGTTAATATTAAAGTCTCCCATCACAAGTACATTTTCATACATAGAAATGTGATACCCAAGGAAGTTTTCAAATTCTTCTAAATTTTGAGATTTTGGAGGTTTATACATAATTAAAATTAAAATTTTTGTTGGTGGTCGACATACCTCTAAGCATAAATACTCTGGCCGGTTCGAATATTCACTAGGGGACGAACCGATCAGTTCAGCTTGTAAGGATTCATGGACGTATATACCCACTCCTCCCCCTCTCTTTCCTTCACGGTCATTTCGGAAAAGAGTATAATTGTTCAATGCAACAAAATCATCTCCAATATTTGATTTCAACCATGTTTCAGTAACACCAATTATATGGATCTTTCTAGAATCATAGTACATTTTAAATTCATCGAAAGGTGCGACAAGTGATTGAGCGTTAATTAATGAAATATTGATATTTTTATCAGTGCTAGCATACAGATTTGTCTCAGACAAACACTTATCGCTATTTATAAAAAAAGATCCAGATCTCTCTGAGATTCGATGACAACAACAGGGCCGGTTTCAGATTGCCTCACAAGGATTTTACCGTTTTTCACCCAAACAAATTTTAATTTGCCCTCCTTCTTAAGACCTCTAGCGAGGGCAAATATTTTTCTATTATATTTAGTGAGGGCTTCATCGATATATATTGTTTGATTGATCTGGGAGAGAGAAGTTGAATCGGAGAAGCAACCCGCGTCTTTAGAGCTGAAATTTTTCTTGGCACGACGCACAGTGGGCGGAAATCGGAAAAAGCCGGACAAAATTACAAAATGGCTTTTTTTGAGTTATAAACTTGAAACTTCGCAGGTATACTCAAAAATGATTGAAGTTTATTGATATGTACTTCATTTGACATAGATCCTACCCGTTACTGAGATACAAAGGCTCAAAAGTGAGCAAATTTCCATAAAAACGCCCGTCTTCAATTTTCTCTGAAAATCTTCCAAAGTAAGTGAATGGTGAAGTTATGGGTGGATTCTTGCCGAATAAAAAACCACATAATCTGTTAACATGGTGTATTTTCTTTAATTTTCCGTAATCTTAAAGAAAACAGCCCATAAATTCTTACCGTGCAGTAACAAAATGGCGGATACTGTTTTTCGACGAAGTTTTACATTTAGGTAGAGTTTCAAATAGGTTTTTGGCAAGGTCGCGCAGAGTAACTTATATGAGAGCATTGTTTGAAGATTTCTTGAGGTCTTTATGCAGTTTTATTTGAAATAAGTTTGCGTCGCCGGAAATTACATTGATTTTTCGATCGCGCGGCAGGGTTCTTCTCCGCGCGTCGGGAGTTGGATTAGCCGCGCCGCGGTAAGGTTATTGAAGCTGTATGGGTTTTAACGCTCAACATTCACCGTTTTTATGTTTTGCTTCAAGACACCGATTCTCAAATGGTCTATGGTGAAGACAGTGGAGGTTTTTCATGCGATGTACTTGCACGTTTCATCGAAGTTCATTTCGTTATCTTTGGATACGATCGAAGACCATGCTTCTATTAAAAGCGTTCAAACCTCGACAAAGTGAGTTGTTTTCCTGGGACTCATACAAAAAGACCTACCAGAAAGATACCAGCTGAGACCCTTATACCTTCTTCAATCACCGATCCCTGACCCTCAGGATTCTAATTTCGAAAACGGTCGTTTTATGACACCCTGGAGTGGAGCCCTTGGCCGTCTTAACGGAGGTATTTCCATGGGAACGAAAAAATGAACGATTTTTGTGTCGCTTCAAAAATTGGCTCGCTGAATCCATAACATTTCCGGAATATGCTTTGCATTACTTTCTCAATACTTCTACGGGAGTTGGTATTTTTATAAAAATCTATTTCTTTCAAATTTATTGAATAAATACTATTCCACATTTAGCTTTACGTTACAAAATTCATACTTTATTCATACGTACCGACGGATCAATATTGACATAAATGGCGTGAATAAATTATTCTGCGACAACGTTGCGCTTGATAAAGGAAACTTACCCATGCGGGACTAGAATCCGACACTTCTTTGACAGACGAGCATTTTACCCCGCCGCCACCCAAGTCGGCAAATTGAACAAATAACGAACTGCAAAAAGCGTCATTTAATCTAATGTTTTACTCTTGAGATGAAGAGATATTCAAGAAGATGGCTAATAATGCAGTGTTCAGTGACTTAAAATTACTAATCATGAACATAGATTACTGATGGCAACTAAATAATCAAAATTTTATGGACGAAAATTATGGATCGCGTGACAATCTCATGTTCTGCACCTACAGTAAGCACTAGAAAGTTGTTGAAGCAGATACGATGAAGACAGGGTAGTTTAGGTAGACAATTCCACGGGAACTTCTAGATACTATTTTAAAACGTGTATCATACCCTCATTTCTACTTTGACTGTGGTGAAGGAAAGTTCTCTTGAGTGCGCAGAATTTGTGAAAGTGATTTTAATTTGCTTGTGGAGCGTAGAAATTTCAAACTTCCACTTGCCTGTAAGTACGTTTTTGAACAAATCCCCGAACATCTTTTTCAAAATAGTTATTTTAATACATAATATCTATTTTAGCTGAAAATTTTCTTAGCATTCCTTTCCTGACTAAAATAAATTAAAATTTAAATTATCAAATGCCACTGTTTAAATTCCAATCGATACGACATATCCAATATGCATTCAGAAAATCATATGGGGCAGTGCAGCGTACACAAACCAACAGAATATTTATCGATATCAGGTGAACGATATTTTTACATCCCCTAAGTTATTCATACCCGACGCTATTGCACCGCAGATTTAGAACCCCATGATTCAGCTGTCCTTCAGTGTGTTGCAAACTTAAAACTATCGTTTTTCTTAATTTCGAAATGACTATACTTTCCTGTAGGATAATAAATGATATGGGTTTTAAGATTAAGAAAAAATTGGGAAAATAAGGTAAGCAATGTAAGCATTACTTTTCCGTTGATCATTGTCAGTAGTAAACAGAACTTGATCGTGTAAATTTCTGATCATTATCGCCATCCACTTGCCTTTCAATATAGGTAATGTCTTTCTGATTTTGTAACTTCTTTTGTCTCTTTTTTTCACCTAAAGCGGATGGGATGACAAAATCGTGTCGACGTCGGCAGTGGATTTTCCCAGATAGTGGCATCTGAAATTGTAGAGCCTATATGTGAGAAGTGCCTCCGATGCAATTTAAATTCTTTATCAAAAGTTTAGAGATAAATGTAATTAACCAAGAGAAAGTGGAAACTTCAGTCGTTACCTGTAGCGCCTTTGTTACCTGCTGCTTTTTAATCAAACTAAGAGATACAAGGGAACTCATGACTAGGAATTTATCTGAAGCATCCACTTGTTGCCACATTTGCTTATATTGAGAGTGGCCCGAACTTCCATCAAAACCGTACTTTGAGATTAATCTGTAGTTCACCACCCCATTTAAATCTTGAGAGGTGGAAGTGGTGGCTAAGCAGGCTATTGTTCCCAATATGGTGTGGTTCAGTGGTGGTTGAAGGTTTACTTCGCACATGGTCTCAGTTATTTTAATTCCTTCGTTATTAGCTGCCTTTTTTTGCTATCGCTATTCTATCATAACTGGGATACAATTCGTGTCCATGGCTCAGAGCTGTCCTACGAAACGACCGATGTTGACGCTTGGTCAAATCAGAGGCAATCATCAATGACAGTGCCTCTTCCACTGTCATCTCAGGGTGGACCTTTTCACTCGTCCTCCACTTTGAAAGAACTCTCTTAGCCCGAGTAGGGGTCGTAGTTGTTATTTCTGCAATTAGGTGAGCTGCTGCAGTGTCTCCCCTCTCTCTCAAACTCACAGATGCCGCGAGAGCAAGCTCAGCAGTAGTAGCAGTAGTTTTTAAAGTTTGAATTTTCTTCTGCGTGATCTAACACATTAGGTGCGACATTTTTTGGCCGCCCTGGAATGCCTGGCAAATATAATATGAATATTGTAGCATGAAGCTACAGGGGGAATTTTATTTAGTCAATCAATTTGAGAGGAATAGATTTTTACAAAAATACAATACTCAACCGGCTGTCGTTGAAGTACCGGGAAAGTGATGCATAGCAAATTCTGAAAATGTTATAGAGTCAGCGAGCCAACTTTTGTATCGACTCAAAAATCATTCATTATATCGAGAACTCTCTACCCATTTCAATGTATGGCCATAGAATGCGTTTTGTCAGGAAGTCATTGAGAAATTTCAGAGCATCAGGGCCTTGTCTTAAATTCAGCCTCCGCGATAAATAATGGAGCAAATATTTTTTACCGAGTGAATGATTTTTTTACCAATTCCAATATTATTTTGTAGATATCAAGTCATGTAATAATGTGAGGTGGCATTTTCTATGGAATGGCGGATGGAGCCTATGTAAAATTTAGAAATAATAAATTTGTCGAACCTATGGTTATCCAATGCCCTAATGCGTACACGGGGAGGAACACATGGTAAACGTGTAAAGACATGAAAATCTGTACGTCAAAGTAGAACTGAGGGTATGATGCACATCTAAAAACGCTAGAAGTTCCCATGGAAATACCTCCGTTAAGACGGCCAAGGGCTCCACTCCAGGGTGTCATAAAACGACCGTTTTCGAAATTAGAATCCTGAGGGTCAGGGATCGGTGATTGAAGAAGGTATAAGGGTCTCAGCTGGTGTCTTTCTGGTAGGTCTTTTTGTATGAGTCCCAGGAAAACAACTCACTTTGTCGAGGTTTGAACGCTTTTAATAGAAGCATGGTCTTCGATCGTATCCAAAGATAACGAAATGAACTTCGATGAAACGTGCAAGTACATCGCATGAAAAACCTCCACTGTCTTCACCATAGACCATTTGAGAATCGGTGTCTTGAAGCAAAACATAAAAACGGTGAATGTTGAGCGTTAAAACCCATACAGCTTCAATAACCTTACCGCGGCGCGGCTAATCCAACTCCCGACGCGCGGAGAAGAACCCTGCCGCGCGATCGAAAAATCAATGTAATTTCCGGCGACGCAAACTTATTTCAAATAAAACTGCATAAAGACCTCAAGAAATCTTCAAACAATGCTCTCATATAAGTTACTCTGCGCGACCTTGCCAAAAACCTATTTGAAACTCTACCTAAATGTAAAACTTCGTCGAAAAACAGTATCCGCCATTTTGTTACTGCACGGTAAGAATTTATGGGCTGTTTTCTTTAAGATTACGGAAAATTAAAGAAAATACACCATGTTAACAGATTATGTGGTTTTTTATTCGGCAAGAATCCACCCATAACTTCACCATTCACTTACTTTGGAAGATTTTCAGAGAAAATTGAAGACGGGCGTTTTTATGGAAATTTGCTCACTTTTGAGCCTTTGTATCTCAGTAACGGGTAGGATCTATGTCAAATGAAGTACATATCAATAAACTTCAATCATTTTTGAGTATACCTGCGAAGTTTCAAGTTTATAACTCAAAAAAAGCCATTTTGTAATTTTGTCCGGCTTTTTCCGATTTCCGCCCACTGTGCGACGCTTCACAATGACCTCATTTTTTTTGCTCTGCCTCACAAAACGGACAATAATCGGGGGGGCGTGTGTGCCTGAATCACTGTTGTGGCGAGGCCTGGGTCTAAAAACTCCGTCAATATCCTCGGCTGACACATGCACACCAAGAAAGGAGCAAATTTTTATGACCACACTTTGAATGTCATCATCTTGGAACAGCGGCACACCTCTTATCTCGACTGAGTTTTTCAGTGTGCTTTGTTCAGCTTTATTTAATTTAAGATCAAGGTCATTTGCTTTTTCTTGGAGCACGTTTACTGCACCTTTAACTTTTGACAGTTCTTCCTCAATGAGAACAAATTTTGATGAAAGTCCAGTCAACAGTTCACTGTTTTCACTTACTTTCTGTGTTAGCTTCTTCTGGTCCTCTTTTAGGGTGTCCAGTTTCCCATTTACTTGTTCCAGAAGTGCGGTTTGGTCGTTGAAGGTATCTTGCCACGTGATGAAGGTCTTCTTCAGATCTCCATGATCCTCCTGCAGCTGCTTCATACGATGAAGCAACTCTGCGAGGGGGTCGTCGGTATTCTCGGGCGATGTTCCACTTGGAGATTTTATGACCTGATATATCGTAGTATGTTGGCGTTCGTAAGATGAGCGGAATAAGCACCACTTGGCGGAAAAGGAGGCTTGAGGCCTCTTTCTCCCGCCCTGAGCTCGCTCCGCCTTCCCCCCCCCCCCCCCCCCCCCCACCCTGGGAATGCACGCATTTGACTCCGAGCATGGGTCCCAGGAGTACTCCACTCTCCCTTTCCTCCTCCTCCCTCTACCCCCCTCCCCGCCAGACCACACGACCCACCTCCCCCTCCCTGCCTCTCCTTCCTCCCTCCGTTCCTCAGCTCTCTCATCCCAACCCCCTCTATCAATCACCACCCCGTATCTCCTCTTTCTTTCGCACTCATGGCACGTGCAGCACGTATAAAGGGCCTTCGCACACTAGGCCACCATGGAAGTGCCTCTGTGGAAGCGCGTTTGGTGGCGAGTAATGCCTCATTCACATTACGATTGTTCCAGCGATTGTTGGAACTACTTATCGTGCATTCACACGACGATTGTTAAAACCTGTGCTGCCCTCTAGTGCTGACATCTTAAGTGAGCGGGAAATTGACGGTTAGCAAAGCTGTTGAGGTATGCAGGGACAAGATGTTACTGTGTTCAACGTGTATTTACCGAATAATTTTTCCACCGCCCATATTCTTCCTTCCTGGGACAAATCCATTTAAAAAATAGAGCTTCACGAACTTTTCGTCTTCCTCTTGTCGCTTCCGTTTCCGGTCTCCTAGCTCCTAACCCTCGTAGAGTGGCAACGTTCGGAACTACGTCAACTATTGTCAGGACATGCATTCACATGGATAGTTGGGACGATCGCTCGGAATATCGTAATGTTAACGAGGCTTAACCTTGAGTGGTGAGCCACTCCATCAGCCATCACACTTGCCTCTCGACCCGCTTTTCTCCTTTTTTATTTTATTCATTCCTCCCCAGGCATAGTAACCCTTCCCTTCCACCCGTAATCCTGCAAAACCCCCACACCACCTTTCGCATCGCTCGGAAAACATCCTCGTTCCTCACCGCGGACATGAATCCGCCGCCCTCGGAAAAAAGACGAAAGGGCGTCCGTTGCTCCCGATGCATGATGATCTCATTATCTCCGAGATTATGCCGAGTTTCACGAATTTGTCCTTCAGGGTAATTTGTGCTAGACATCTAGGTCTATTATAATTAATAAAATTGCCTCTGAAGTGAACTTACTCAAGTGCGTAAACATTTAGGAGTTCACCATATCGATAAAGATAACTTTTACGTATACTTGTGGATTCAATGACTGACATTCCTTTTGTACCGTGGTGCTTCCTGTTCCGGGTAAATTGAACTTATAATGGTCCAAAGTGAAGCGAGTTTCCAATATCTTCCCATCACCTATTGACTCAATACATCTATCCGGCCCCAATAGGGTGGTTTCCTATTATTTTTTAAATGCCTAAATCGAAAGATTATTACTCCTGGAGTACGCATTTCACGCTCTTAGATTTTCGAATGACGATATCTATTTTTCGCGATTCATCGAAAAGTGAAGATTTTCAAGCGCGCGAAAACACGACGGCTAAGTAGGAATGATGGGAAAAGCCCCTGTGACCTCATTCTGGTTCTGGCTGCCGCTATGTGAGGCCACGTTGGTACGAGGCTATTAGCGCAGATACGACGCAGGCTGCTAGCAGGTAGCAGAGTACCCTGCTAGCAGGTAGCGCACGGCTTAAATAAGGATTATTAATACCTTATCAAACGAAGGAAACTTTCCGACCTTAGCCAGTTTTAATAGGTGATTATTAAGACATGTTTCCCTGAAGTCTGTGCCTCATGCATGCATTGGTAATCTCAGACTGTGTAAAACTCCTAGCTACTCGTATAGAAACTAGGTCCCTGTGACGTCACGTGGAGTGGCATCGCACGGGCGCCAATCTGGCCTTTTTCAAATGAGGATAAAATTGACCCTAGCCATTCATCTAAACCGGTATTTCTAAAACCAAATAATTTGTATATTATGAATACACTAATGGTGGGTAACGAATCGCAATCAATGCCTTTCGTTTTCTTTGATGAAGGAAACTACCATATTGAACTTATAAGGGTCCAAAGTGAATCGAGTTTCCAATATCTTCCCATCTCCTTGACTCAATACATCTATCCGTCCCCTATTGTGCCTCAACCGTTGATCCTCGAGGCCAATGCGAGCCTCTGATGGCCCAGCTTCCCTCCTTTTCCCCACTCAACCTCGAATGCACAATGCAAAATGCAGAAGGCTGGATTTTCGAAAGATAATAGGAATGAGCGTTGAACGCCAATATTTAGCGCAATGCGGGAAAAAAAACGAATCATATATGTGTCAACAGTTTAATTTTCATGCATACAAGCATTTATTTTCGTTTTTCTCTTGTCCGAAAACCTAAGAAAAACATCTTCGTCAATGAAATTCAGAATTTTTTCTTGATTTTTCTTAGTTTTATTAACCCGGCATGATATTTAAGTTGATCAATTTTTAATAATACTTAATCAGAAACAAGATGGAGAACGTCCTTCTTAAAGGAAGACATCAATCAACAACTTCAACAATACTTTAAGGAAAAAGATAAATATAAGGGAATAACAAATATAAATAAACAAAATACAAACGATTACATTGCTCTTAAAGTACGAGAAATTGCTCTGTACAACATATTTCTATCACAAATATTTTAACATTGGAACGTCATACGGTAAATTTTAAATGTTTGTTTGGACCCTCATTGAGAGGTCAAAATTGTAAACGTTTCCTAACATATGATCTTTCCCGATGAGCATGCCAATTTTCATGAATATAACTCGAGGGAAAGTGACTAAAATTAGAGGTCACGGGTAGAGAATTACACGATCAATTGGACAGTCTGTATATTCAGGACCATAACAGCCTAACATTTATCCTTCATTAGCAGCTCAATGGCAATTAAAATTTAAATTCTGACTGTACCATAAATTTTTTCAGTGGCATCCTGAAGATCCATCGACGTGTAACTTAGGCTCGGCGATCGTACGGAATTCACGAATTTGCGCTACAGGAGGTATTTTGCGTTAGACATCAAGGTCTACCACAACAACAATGATCTATCGTGGAATAAACATATTCGAGAAATAACATCTACATAATACCCTGCGAGCCACCTCTAGAGTGTTTGGCAGGGGGTGATCGATCACCAGCATGCAGCATGCATTTGGACTCCCACATGCACACCACACCGTCCAAAAAACGTCCCGTATAATAACAAACTATGCTACTATATGCCGTAAGAAATAGTAATAAAATTAAGAAACATGCATTAAGTTTTACATAGGTTAGTAGGCTACACTACCAGTCATGCAATCTATTTACGAGTTCTATTGCTGCCGTTATAATCTCTTATTGATCGTGGAAAAAATGACATTCGGAATCTTCAAAACATTGTTCTGTCGAACTCTAGTACATATGTTTTTTCAATACAATTCCCCCGTATGGGTACTAGAATTATTACTTAATCCGTTTTTCCTCACAGCACATATCAAATCCTGCCTCTTCACGCTAGTTATGTTTTTACCTTCCTACCTCAATAGCAGGCAATTACTCCCTGATTACTTTTACTTTACTTCTGTTGCAGTTAGCGTAATTATATGTAATTCGCGAGGAGTCTTCAGGAAAAGGATTCGTGTAGGCATTTACCCAGAACAATTAAGGACTTTAATGCATCTCTCATATTACCCAGAAAGTCGCCTCAAAAGGGTAGTGGGGGTGTTTGGACACCAGCAGTTATGTATTTATTTATCAAATTGTCCATATACAGCAGTTTGCCATTTTATAGCGGTACAGTATAACAAACATAAAAAGCACAACACACAATCAAACATAATAAATTCAAATAAATAACAATGCATTGAAGGAACCTTATTGACATTAAGAGTTTCTATTAAGGTGGGAAAGAGCGCGGTTTGTAAAGGAGTGGTTTGGAAAGGAGAGTGGATCAATGTGAAGGGAATTTATGAGGGAAGAGAGGCAAACAAATAAAAAAGAAATTCTCTAGAAGTTGCGCCTAGCATTTGTTAAATTCCGTTATTGTTCGGGAAAAATCAAATTTGTGTCCCTACACGTTCGGGGGAAATATCTCCTTAAATTAATCGTTCCTGTAGGACATGGAATCATTAGAGTTTTCGATAATAAATGCTAGGTGGGATTCAGGCAGCCTAATCACTGAAAACGCGCATCTGAATTTTTTGTAGTCCGAGCGAGTTTTCCTTCGCGTGAATCGGCGTGCTCACACAACAACCCCGTGGTGTGGAGTGGCAGGCTGGCACCCTAACCCCTCGACAGCGCCGCTCTGAGTCGCCGCGGGTGTGGCAACCCTGCTCCCAACAGGGTGCATTCTTTCGGGAGGGCGGAGGGTGTGGGGGAGGGGGAAGTAGAGGAACAGCGCGCAGTGAGAGAAGAAAGGAGAGGAGTGGTGGGGTGGGAGAGAGAGAGAGAGAGAAGAATGCTTGTTCCCGTCGAGTCGAATTTTCGCGATTGATAGGCCCTCTGGCGATTGGCTGCGAGAGATAAAGGGAAGGTGGGGGAGGGGGATGAGGGGAGGACGAGGGGTGGGGGAAGTTCCCCCCCTCTCTGCAGAAGATGACGCCTTTTATTTTCCCGAGGAGACCACAAAGCGCTCGAGAAGGTTGTGTCCATAAATACTCTACTCTAATGTAAACTCTATGGTTGTGTCGATGCTTTTCTGCCACCGCTCTACCCCACCCTACTCCTGACATTCCCCCCATCCCTTCTAAACTTCTTCCCCCATTCCCCTCTATTCCCCTCCTGCTATTCGAGAATCCAGAATAGGAAGACGCCAACTATCGGCCGAATTCGAAAGTAGAGCTCCGAGGGAACCATAGGTGGCTAGGCATTTACCGCAGGAACCCACTTTGATCAAGCATTGGTATTGTTCGGTATTCTCTGATTTCTGTAGTTATTTTGTTGACATGAAGCTATCATTACGTCGTAAGCAATATATTTTATCCATTGATATTGTGTTCGAGGCTTTTAAGTTGGTTTTCATTGCTACAATTCGTCACTCAACTGTGACGTTGGTAATATAGAAACCACGTTGCGAAATCATAGGCATTGTAGGGTATATTCAGTTTTCTCTGGATAAATTGTTAGTGTTAAGCTTCGATAACTTCGTATGTAATGTATTTTATGCATTTATATATATGTGTGTGAGGTCTTTTAATTGATTTTGATCACTGCAATCCATCATTCCCCTTGACGGTTAACCCCGACGATGGGAAACCACGTTGAGAAATCTTTGGCATTGTTGGGTATGTTGAGTTTTCTCGAATTACACTGGACGGCAAAGACAATTTTTTTGAGCCCTGATACCATTCCTGCTAATTATTATGCAAAATGACTTCCTGAATCCGAACATGACATCCGCTTTCCTCCATCACCCACCATTTTCAAGGGGAAGCCCCCACTCTAATTTTCATCACTTTGATATGTCTTGGAGGAATGAAAAGAATTATATTAGAATTTATACTTCTTATTAGGTTTTTAAGAGGTGAAAAGTTCTAAAACATGATAATTAATGGTAAGGTTGTAGATTTGGGGGGATTGGTTTCCGTTAATGATTTTAAAAACCCATTAAAATGATCAACCTTTCCTTTTTTCGCAATTTTTTCACTTATTTTCTTCATTTTTCAGCTCCCATTTTATTTTCCCATACCCCAAATATCCTACAATGATATAAAAATATACATATTAACAGATTATATCAGCAATAATAAAAATATTTAGGTACACGGCATATAAAAAATAATGAAAATGTGTGCCAACAGTTGAGAAGGTACGCTACCATGCTGGCGCCCTCAATACCACACGCGCATCAATAAAGAGAAAAATAACCAGTGTGAAGTGAGGTAGAAGTTTCTCATGCAAAAACAGCAGTAAGCCTTATATATCAACATGCCCGCATTCAATTTCCCTGAAAATCCCCTCACAAATTTGGTGATGTCTTCATGGAAACATTCCCTGTGTTTATCTGAAACTGCTCCTAAATATTCTATGAAAAGATCCAGGTGTGAATGAAGGAAATGCATTTTTAGTGACACGTTAAACCCGATGGCCTAATACGCTGACAGCAATTCACACGTTTCTCAGCTCATTCTCACAGCTAACACACGTTTCAGAACCCAAGCCAAGCTCGATTTTATTTATAATTCAGGTGTTTCATGTACGTCGAATCTTGGAAAAGTTTCCTAATCTGGGGGTCCACGAGTTCCTTCCTTGGCTTTAGCCTCACTAATTGTAAGACGAGGAAATTAAGTTAAAAATTGAAATTCAGCTCCTGTCTTTTCGATTGCCTTCACAAAGTATTTCATCTGTCTTAATTTGATGTGCAATGGTGGCCAGTGAATATTTTCTGTCGAAACCAGGGCAACATAAGCAACATTTTTATAACCATAAGTAAAGCTTTCTCGCAGAGGCCAATTCCGTACTATGTAATGTTTTTCACGGGCGCGGCTGTTGTATTCACAAAGAAAGCAGCAGTATTTCTATCAACAATGCATTTAATTACAGAAAAAAACTAAGCCTTTACCTTCCATAAAAAGGAATTTCAGTGCTGACTGTCTAGCCCCATAGGAAAAGATTTTTATGCCCTTTTCTAAGAGATTGCCATTCATTTACGCGAAACTATGTGCCATATCCTACAGTGGTTTGACCAAGTATTTGGTTAAATTACTGTAACAAGTGGTGCAACAAACACTTGGAGCTTAATCCTACCCCTGACCGCCAACTTGGCAGCCAAAGTAAAATTTATAAGCAGTTTTAAAAATTAAAAGAAGAGGTTATTGCTGCGATGTTTAAGTCAATTCACCGCAAACACAGCAGAAGCGATGAGGATGATTTTTACACATGGTAACATAATTACACATTTAATCACGGTAATGATCACAACTCAAGCCCACATACTGACATTCACTTGGAAAAAGCCGGAGTGAAACAACTTCTACTGTAATCCTTGTGTAGGCTTTCGCGGTGTGGTGAGGATTCAGCGTGGAGGTTTTCGGGGTTACTACCGCATAGATTTTTTAGATTGATTTGCGATCAGATTTGTCTGCAGAGATGAATCTATACGGTAGTAACCCCGAAAACCTCCACGCTGAACTTCTACTGTTTTGCACAATTATAACTACTTGGAAAAAAAGGATCATCCTTGTCCAAAACACCGAAAGAGTTGACTCTGCGATTGCTAGAGATACCGAGGGAAGATGACGACAACTTCAACACACACAATTGATTTGAGAGGCTGATACTTTGTGCAACTCCATTCTTAAGGAGAAAGAATACTTTTTAACTGATATGATTTAACTGGGTGATGGGGAAAAACGGAGTTCACATTCGGATTTAGGAGGTCATTTTACAGTAGAAGCAGCAGGAATGGTGTCAGGGCCGATAATAATGCCGTCCAGTGTTATTTTGTTAGTATTGTGATAACGTTGCAAGTACTTTATGTTATGCATTACCAATATTCAATACTTTCCAAAGCCAATACTTTCAATTCACCGCCTTGCTGGCTAAGGCAACCAACGGAAATTAACAAGTCCCGCATTTAAAATACACTCTCCCTCCGTGGCACAGCCGCTATTCGTTGTTGCCCCTAGGTATCTATATACCTCTTCATAACCAAGAAAAATCTTCCTCGACATATTTCAATTGATACAGCGGGCTGCCTCGACGATTCTTCCTACCACAGAGTTGTGCTCTAACTACGCCTATGCTATTGTCAGAACACTAACCTCGCTGCGTCGGCCATATTGCCAGCGCCTGCAGCGCCGCCATCGGTGATTTGAGTCTCGAATCGCAAATCGTTCGCGGAGTGCATTCTTTCGCGGAGCGCGCGGGCGAGCTAATCGTAAAATGGGTTTTGTTAAAAGAATATTAGGAGAGTGCGACGGCAAAGTGAGAGAAATTAGCTACTTTTTTTACAATTTTCTCTCGTATAAGTGAAAGAATGCAAAAAAAGTTACCAGAGCTCACCGCGTGGAGGTACCTGCACTTTGAGCTCCCCCACCCACCCATCCATTGGTAAATAGAATTGATGAAAGCATTGTCGTTATAAGTAAAAACATTTTTTCTGAAAAAAATAAAATGTGCATATTGTAGTTGCAAGCAATTGAAAATAAAATAAGGTCGTCTTAATGAACGAATTCTATATGCATATTTCCTATACATACATTATTTAAGCCGGGAAGATTAATTTAAAAACTTACCCTATTACATCATGAACTGAGACTTGGTTTCAAAGTGCGGCATTTTTTCTCTGCTTCCTATCCTTTTCTGTATTTCCAACAGTCGCCGCGTTGCTTTTTTTTCCTTCCCACCACTTTTCCTCGATCGTCTTCTCTTCTACTCCCCTCCCTCACATCCCCAACAACACTCTCGGCCCGTTCTGCTTGAGTGAGCGCGAGAGGGGGGGATGTATCCGTTCGTTGCGCAACACGTGGACTCGGGAGAGCGGGAAAATCGCTCGGAGCTCGAAGCCGCCGCCCTCGGAAAAAAGACGGACGGGCGTGCGTTGCTCCCGATGCATGATGATCTCATTATCTCCGAGATTATGCCGAGTTACACGAATTTGTGCTAAAGGGTAATTTGTGCTAGACATCAAGGTTTATTACAATTAATAAAAATGCCTCTGAAGTGAACTTACTCAAGTGCGTAAACATTTAGGAGTTCACCATATCGATAAAGATAACTTTTACGTATACTTGTGGATTCAATGACTGACATTCCTTTTGTACTGTGGTTCTTCCTGTTCCGGGTAAATTGAACTTATAATGGTCCAAAGTGAAGCGAGTTTCCAATATCTTCCCATCACCTATTGACTCAATACATCTATCCGGCCCCAATAGGGTGGTTTCCTATTATTTTTTAAATGCCTAAATCGAAAGATTATTATTACTCATGGAGTACGCATTTCACGCTCTTAGATTTTCGAATGACGATATCTATTTTTCGCGATTCATCGAAAAGTGAAGATTTTCAAGCGCGCGAAAACACGACGGCTAAGTAGGAATGATGGGAAAAGCCCCTGTGACCTCATTCTGGTTCTGGCTGCCGCTATGTGAGGCCACGTTGGTACGAGGCTATTAGCGCAGATACGACGCAGGCTGCTAGCAGGTAGCAGAGTACCCTGCTAGCAGGTAGCTACCAATTAAATTGTTGATGTTCGCCAGGTCTAATCCAGGGAGACTGTATGTCCTTCCAGTTTGTTTCAAAGGATCGAGCCTTGTGAGAATGTCATATCTTTTGATGATATGACTGTCTGGTTTGGTAGGGAAAACAAATGATGGAGATGGTCCATGTGGGTGCAAGAATCGGGTTTGTACCTCATCTGTGTCTTGGTAACTGTGTTCGACGTTTGCAACCCACCAGTGATTATTGAATAAACAAGCAACGAATCCATGTATGTCTGTAAACAGCATTTCTCTCACCACAGCTGTCACTGACTCTTCTCTACACTCTGATGAGATGGAATATGCCTTTGTCTTCACTATACCTTTTTTAATGGGTATGACACAATGAAGTTTATGGGTACCAGGAATCGTCCTAGTATTTTCGAAACGATGCTTTTGCTTGGCCATGTCTGTTTGAGGTACAGGGAAATTGCGCTACAGTCTCTTCACTCATTAATGAACGTGGCGAAAGAGTGACGAACAATCGAGATAAAGCTAATCTCTTAAATAACTTTTTCGATAGTATCTTCTCTAATTTCACGACCAATATATCAACACCTCTACCTCGACTCTACCAAGAGCAGATGCCGTCTATCTGTATTTCAAACAGTGGTTTAGAAAAACAACTCAGCTCTATTGATCCAAAGAAATCGACAGGCACTGATCTCATTCCAGCTCGAGTGTATAAGGAATCAGCGTCAGAGATAGCGCCTTACTTGAACATAGTGTTCGAAAAATCTCTAGCAGAACACACAGTCCCTAAAGATTGGAAAACAGCGAACGTCACGCCTATATTTAAAGGTGGGGGTAGGGAAAAGCCTAGTAACTACCGTCCAATTTCACTTACTTCCATTTCTTGCAAAATATTGGAACATATTATTTTCAGTTCGATAATGGCTCATCTTGATAGCCAAAATCTGTTAGCAAAAGAGCAGCACGGGTTTAGAAAAGGGAGGTCTTGTGAAACTCAACTTGCTCTCTTCGTTCACGACATCTTATCCGCGGGTGACAGATATGTTCAAGTCGACGCCATATTTTTAGACTTCAGAAAAGCATTCGATAAGGTTCCGCATTTAAAGCTGATTCAAAAGTTGGAAGCATACGGCATAGATACACACGTTATTGGTTGGATCAAAGATTTCCTAAAGGATCGCGAACAGAGAGTTGTTTTGGATGGAGTTAGCTCGGATACAATTCAAGTTACCTCAGGCGTACCCCAAGGAAGTGTTATCGGCCCCCTTTTGTTCCTTCTTTACATTAATGATATAACCACCGTGGTCACGAGCAAAATCCGCCTCTTCGCAGATGATGTAGTGGTATACCGTGAAATTTACGACCTTAGCGATAGATTAGCATTACAAAAGGACCTCGTTGCCGTAAATGACTGGTGCAGTACTTGGGAGTTAGAATTAAATCTTGAAAAGAGCATGGTGATGAATTTTTGGGAAAAGGATATATCTTCAAGAAAGAGCTACACCGCTAACGGGATTCCACTACCAAATACCGAATTCGTTAAATACTTGGGGGTCACCATTACCCGGGATCTTTCGTGGGGTAAGCACATACGTGAAGTATGCGGGAAAGCTAACCGTAAACTTGGATTTGTAAAAAGAATTCTCGGTAAATGCCCAAAAAAGGTGAAAGAAATAAGCTACATGACTCTAGTAAGGCCTCACTTGGAATATGCTGCTAGCGTGTGGGACCCATACGAGGTAGGACTAATAGGTGAAATTAATCGAGTACAGCGCAGGGCGGCCAGATTTGTGATGAGTTGTTACGACAAAAAGTGCAGCGTTTCAAGTATGTTAAACGAGTTAGGATGGGAATCTTTACAGGAGCGTAGATCGAAGTATAGGCTTAACTTACTTAGGAAACTCGAAGATAATATTTTCTCAGACGACGTGAAGCATATCCTTCGTTTACCATCGTACTATAGTAGACGCGATCCTGAGAAAAAAATAAAAGAAATAGACTGCAAAACAGAGAGATTTAAAATGTCATTCTTCCCTCGTACTATTAAGGATAGCAATGTTGTCTCAATTGAAAGGATTAATGGCAACGCTCGCTAGGATCACCCATTGCATGCTTTTTCGTAGTTCTAGCATTGCATGTGTTTGCTCTAGGAATTTCTAACCATTAGCATTTTTTTTATGAATAAGCATGTATATTTTTCTAGTGTGCGTAATATTTCTTTGACTCTGTGGTGTGCATGTGGCGGTCCTCTTGCATGCTGCATGTTGGTGATTGGTCACCCCCTGCCAAACACCCTATAGGTGGCTCGCAGGGTATTGTGTAGATGTAGATGTTTGAAGTCTCCCTTTCCTTATTTCCCTTGAGCATATGGAAGTCCCGAAAATACGCAACAGCTGTTGCGCATTCCATCTTTGATAAAATTTCGTATTCCAATTTGCAGCCCAATTGCCCTCCGAGTGTTTGATCTATTCCACTGTCACCCCTCGAGTTTCAACCATTTAACGCCCCGCGGTGGTATCCCACGGCCATTATAAACATTTCTCGGCGGTTTCCTGCGTCATTTGTTCGGTTATCTCTTAGCTCTCATAGTCATCTCTCGCGGAGCACAATCCAACCCCAGAGCCATATTTCCAGCCGTTCAATCCCCACACCCTGGCCGCGGTCTTCCTCCGCTTGCAGCGTCCCCCAAAGTCGAGAACATTGGCATACATTTCACCTCCTAAGTGTTTTACCAACTCTTTTCGTTTCTCAAGGCGGAATCCATCTTCCTCTTGTCTCCCTTCCCCTCATGTGTCCTGGTAATTTCCCTGGCTTCATCTTTTGCGCCCTCGTCTTCCACACTTCCCCATTCCCTTCACTGCTTCTGACACGCTATCAACTTCCTTTTCCTCTTCTTCCTCCCCGGCAAACTTCTCTCTTTCCTAGTACACGGAGGAAAAATGCTCCAAGGATTTCATCTTTGCTCCATCCTTCTATTCGTCTCACACTTGTTTCCGAAGAACAGATCAACTGTTCGTTTCTATGGAAATGTCCTGTATTGACGAATAGTTTTGACTATTTGTCCGTTATAATAAGACTCAGTTATGAGTCTAAGGCAGACACACTCGTCGTTAATTTTGAAGTAGGGTGAACATATATATAGTTTACGATTTCGCTGTTACAAATTTGCAACGGTACTGGAGTACAAAATAAGCGTACACAAGAAAGTAATTTGAATTTTGCCCGGATAGTGGAAATTTGCTCCCACGTAGATAAGGGACTGAGAGGAGTCATTATTCAACAAATCTTGCCAGTAAGCAGCACCGGAAATTTCTCTATTAGTAGTGGTTTTACCCAGTATTTTTTTCTCTTTTGTCTATTCTGTTACGAAACGTCTATGTTCTTTTTATTTTTTCCTTGACCGGCTCCGAAATCCCTCCAGTCCTAATACTACGCATTCCTCCTTTCATTTCCATGATGAGTATGATAAGCGATCTAGGATAATCCGTTTGTATGCTCCCATGAAGTTGCAAAAATCATTCCATTTAAAATCCAGTATCTTTTCAATTTTAGTCCCTCATATATCAATAACAATGTTGCCACTCGAAGCTAAATTATAGCTATGATTTGTATACAAACTGCTTAATTTGCAATACCATCTTCTTAAGCTACTCTACTAACTTTATTCAGAATACTTAGTAAGACATCGACGGAACTTGCGAATGAGCAGTCGTGGAAGGTCTGTCCGTGGTCCGTTGGTCGTGGAAGGCGTTGGTGAGTGTCCTCAGGTCATGTGATTTAGGAGCTCTCCGATCTTGGCTGCTTTCACAGAAGCCAATTCTCACCCTCCCCACCCACTCGGTAAGGGAACAGCTTATGTCTCCCCCCCCCAAAATCACCCCTCCCACTACCACTATTTCTCTCTCTCTCTCGCTCTGCTTGCCTGACGCATCTATTCCGGACTAATCCCCGGTCGAGGAGTCTCTTCCCTCTCTAAATATTGATAAGTTACGCAGGTCAACAGTGATTATGGTGCCGGAGTTTTTAAATCTGATTTCAAGTATAATTGGGGTGCTGAATCCAAATATGATATTAGTTTTTTCCTATCAGCTCTAGTTTTCAAGATACAGATATGTTGTCACTTACGTAAAAAAATGTTCAATATGATGATATGTGATAATTACATAAATGATAAAACCCACAAAATATAAAGACCTGATTTATTTGTAGGAATGCTAAATCACCTACAATTACAATAGTTTTACAATACAATTGAATACAAGTAGTAACATTTTTTACTGAAATAAAACAATTTAAAGAAAAAAAAGACGTAAAAACGTCACTCAACACTTCGGAAGCTCCTTTGGCGCGATTTTCTTGCGTGCCCTTTTTAAAAACAGTCTCGTTTTAAGCATCAGCAGTAATCTGCCATCATATGGTTATCCCATCTTCCTTGGTAGCGATCTTACATTGTTTTGATTTCCTGGTGAAATCATTCACCTTGTTTTTCACTTGTGTCGCCTAAATTTTCAGGAAAACAGTAAGTGACTGTGTAGGTAGTGAACTTTTATGCTCATATAACATCCAAGTGATTTAAAGTTAGTGAGCATATTGTTTACCAGCTCAAGATAATTCTCTCGTTTGTGATTTCCCAGAAAAATTTTTATTACCTCAACAAATGAAAGCCAACTGTTTTTTTCAATCTCATTCATTGACTTGACAAAAGCAGTATACTTTGTAAGTTGTCTGATTTGTGGCCCATCAAAACTACCAGCTTTGAGTTTTTCTATACTTATCTGCGGCATTTTTATTCTTATGTAGCCGAAGCATGGTCCACCCTTGTCAAGAGCCTTTACAAATTGCTTCATTAGGCCTAGTTTAACATGAAGGGGCGGTAAGGTGATTTTCTCCCGTTCACTAAAGACTCAGCAATAATGTTTTTACCCAACAATTAAGTTTTCTCTCTTTGACCACTCCTTTTTAACCCAGTGGTTTGTCTGTCCCTGCTAGCACAGAGGTACAAGAAACAAGGATATTTTTTGTTGCTAAATTGCTGCCCAAGAAGGAATTTCACCATTTTTAAATCTACACAAATCACCTAGCGATGTCCCTGGTATTTTATCTGCTGTAAGACTAATACTATTGTATCATATTCTTCTTTCATTTCAGTTAAATGAGCGATTGGTATTGAGCAAAACTTGTTAACATTGTGAAGAACACATTTTAAACTACGCTTGGAGCTATCAATGAACAAACGCCAATCACTAGCTTCATATTGCGGTAGTCCCATTCCTTTCAGAAGACCTCTAACGTCTAAACAAAATGTAAGATTGTCTTCTTGAGTAAAGAAGGGTAGCAGATCCTTTTCCCTTGTGCGATAAAAATTAATTTTTGTACCTTGTTACATTAAATTCTTTTCATGCATCCTTGAAGCTAGTAGTTCAGATGCTTCCTTTGATAAGTTCAATTCTCTAACAAGGTCGCTTAGTTCATCTTGATTAAATAGTTGAGGATTTGTTGATACTGCCTCGTAGTCACTGTCACTATCGTCAATAGGATCAGGAATGTGTTCACATAGCTCGTATTCATCCTCACATACATCTGGTAATGTCTGAAATATTAGGATTGGGATTTCTTCTGAATGGGGTACCGGGCGTATAGCTGAAGGCAAATCTGGACATTTCCACTTGTGGCTATTGTTTCGATTAATTTCCGAAACATTTACAATGCAAAAATAACAGCCGTCAATATGGTTTGTAGGTTCTCTCCAAACCATTGTCACACCAAACTTTAAACTTTTCCTTTTTCCTGTAGTCCACTACAGCTGATGTTCTGTACATGTTTTACACACAAAATGCTGTGCCCACTTTTTACCTTGGTCACCTAGCTGAACACCAAAATATCCAAGGTATGCACGTTTCACAAAGTCTGTAATGTTTGTCCTATTTTCTTTTTAAGTATATTGCCCACAAATGTAACAAAACACATCACAATGATTTACACAGTTTCTTTGAATTGAGCTCATTTTTAGAGGTTGCTTTACAAAAACTTTGAGAATTTGACCATTTGTTTTTGGAAATCCCCTAACTGCTTACTTACTCCCGTCTCTCCATTTTCAAAGACACACTCTCTCTTTACCCTATCCCCCCTTTTTTACTCTTCTCCACTTATCTGTGATTCTTCCCACGTGTCGTTATTCTACAGTTATGACTAGGGTCCTTTTCCACCGTGGGTTTCCCACATCCCTTAGTTGTATCTTTTCCCATTGTCTCCACTCTGTACGCCTGTCTCCCCCTTCTTCCAACACGCCAAATCTTCCCCATCCCCTTTCTCAAAGGTATAAAGGTGATTTTCAAAGAAAATACTGCAGAGTGATAATGAATTAGTTTATTTATAGATTGATTAAAATTTGAAAAATATTTTCTGAAATATATCAAATATTTGAAAGAATCTAATCATTAAATGCACCGTATCTAAAAAAGTAGAGCTGTTACATAAAAACGGATATCATATTTGGATTCAGCACCACACATATTGTTAATATCAGCTCAAAAACTCCCGGCACAAAAAAAAAAAATTTTTGTTGGCCTGTGTTATTCAAGCCCAACCACTCCCCCCTCCCTTTATCTCCGCCCCTTCGTTCCGGAAGACCCCTTGCTTCCATCAACCCCACCCCCACCGAGCACCCGCCTCGGAATGCGTGAATGCATGTATGCATGGGGTTTTACCCTTGCGATCTCT
This sequence comes from Ischnura elegans, assembly GCF_921293095.1. Classification (NCBI taxonomy): domain Eukaryota; kingdom Metazoa; phylum Arthropoda; class Insecta; order Odonata; family Coenagrionidae; genus Ischnura; species Ischnura elegans. The sequence continues at coordinate 29,027,425 of NC_060253.1, forward strand.
CTCGCACTCACACTTATGCACGCTGTATCGAAATCGAAACGCAGGGAAACACGCGACTATTTTTTTCCCCTCCCCCTCTCCCTCCCGCATTCCGGGCGTGCAAATTTATTATTAGTCGGGCGTCCGTTGGGGGAAGGAGCGGTTTTTCCGAAGTGTTTTTCGAAGCCGTTTGGTGGGTGGATTTTTGGGAGGGGTGGAGTTCTGCACCACCAGCGCAGGGGATAGTGGCGCATTATCAGGGAATTTGGGTAGCAAAGGATGCCGTGCCCGAGCTGGGAAACCCGGCCTCTCCCCAACGCCCTTCGGAACCGAAGTGCTAGGAGGCTGCTCTTGCGGCGTGGCCATGAATTATGGATTGGGGGTGGTGGCTGTTCCCTCCACCCGTACCCAAATTCCCACGTAACTGACCTCTTAGATAAACTCGGATGGGAATCTCTGTGGGACCATAGATTGAAAAATAGACTAAACCTTTTAGATAAATTCAAGAGTAGTGTTTTTTCTAACGAAGTTAAGCACATCTTACGGACGCCAACATACTACGGAAGATCAGATCATATAAATAAAATAAGAGAGATAGATTGTAGAACAGACAGATTCCGAATGTCATTTTTTCCACGATCAATAAGAGATTATAACGGCAGCGATAGAACTCATAAATATATTGCATCATTTGTGGTGTAGCCAACTAACCTATGTAAAACTAAATGCATGTATCTTAATTCTATTATTATTTCTAACAGCATATAGTAGAATAATTTGTTAGTATGCGTGACGTTTTTTGTACTGTGTGGTGTGCATGTTGGAGTCCAATGCATGCTGCATGCTGGTGATTGATCACCCCCTGCCAAACACCCTAGAGGTGGCTCGCAGAGTATTTTGTAGATGTAGATGTGCGTCTTGCTGTTCCGGGAAAAACGAATTTGCAAGGAAACGAAGTGAAGATAGTTTTGAAATATCTTCTCATCACTTTGATTGTATACATTTTTCCGGCACCTATTGTGCCTCGACCACAGCGCACGCTGTGAAAACTATTCCAGCCACTTAACCCCTTATAACCAAATGTTTCTTCTAACCAACATCAAAAATGTTTAAACTTTCAGCTCTACCCAGGAGATATCTTAACTACCTATTATTTTGTAGAGTAAATTTTAATGGCGAAATATTTAGCTGCCAGGATAATTATCATTGAGTGTAAAATTTTCAAGATTTCAAAATGAAAAATCTTGAAATTTGATTTCTCCCAGAATCAGCTCTGGGTTAGAAAGGGTTAAGGGCAAGCTTTAACTCATCCCATCCCTCCCCCTCTCTTTCTCCATATCTGGAGTGCATAAAGCAAATTATAGGAGGCTAGCTTTGGAAACGAAAGAGGTCCTGAGTTTATTAATATTTCTATAGCATATTTTTATCATTATTTGCTACATATTTTTTCTCTTTTTGCTGCAAACAGCACATTTAATCGTGTCATCGATTTTTATTTTCCTTTTTTTAATATTTGAAATACAATGAAGATATTCGACTAATTATTCTCGTCCCAACTTATCTTACCCTTGATTCTTACAAATTACTTCAATGATACACGGATTCGGACATGAGTGAGTGCCGTCATTAATGTGAGCTTGAACTATTTTTCAGGGCACAATACAACGGGATGGAAGATCAGATGAAGAAGATAGACGACGATATAGCCGACAAGGATCATGCACTTGAGACCGACCTTAGGGTCCTCGACATAAGGAAAAATCTCCTATGCAAGACTGCTGAAGACGATTCGGAAACCGGAAGGAACATGAAACTATTCAACATCAATCAAGAACTGCCACCAAAGTAACTCGAATCGACTTATACATCTCTCCTCTTCCTGCTTCAATTGTTAAAACTGGACCCTTTGGAGAAGTTTAACAAGTGTAAACAAATTTCTGGGAGTTGAAATAGGCCATCCATCATGTAAAGCGTGGTATTGGACTCGAAATTTGTCTGATTATTGTTATTATGTCATTCCTGGTAATGGAATGAACATGTGAAATTTTGGTACCTGATTCCTTTTCTCAAGTACACTATATTCGAATCCAAAGAATACTTTAGCTATCACTGTACCACTTAATGAAATAATTGGCGCGACCCATTTACCTAGTCAGTCGTTGTGCATGTGTGTGATCAAGTGTGTAAATGTGATTCATCGATCAAAATTAGAATATAATAAAGTATCCCAATGGAAAAGGTGTTTCATTTAGCAATTTGACGATCACTCAGGCTTGTCCCAACTGGGACTTTCCTCTTCAATTCATGGCATGGCCTGCTACCATCACAATATTCCATCTTGAAATCCCATTTTATTTTGCAGCGCTAACCCTCCAGGCCCGTTCTGGACCCCTTCTTAAGGCCTGTTTACACGGTACATTAACACGCACGGGTTAATGTCTAAATGTATGAACGCGAGAATGAACGCCAAAATGCACCGCCACCCAACTTGTGCGAATGCATGCACAGAAAAGAGAACCTGTTCTAATTTGGTTCATGCATTCGTACATGTTCCGCTCCTGTCCACAGAAATCATTCACGCAAACGTATGCATTAACTCGTACGTGTTAATGTATCGTGTAAACAGGCCTTTAGGGCGGTGGACGGCCATGGCCAGACGATGCAGCACCATACCTCTTCAATTAATTTTAAATTTATTTTGTAAAATATATTTTATAGATGGTTTATGATTATATTTTCTTTAAAAAATGTATTTGCACCTCAGGTTTTTGTTTCTATTTTGGAAATTGGATGCTTTTTATTGTGACCTCTCGTCACGGTTCAAGGGAAGAATGGGAGGGATTGGGGTGGACAAGAAAAGGGAAGGGATATTTTTTTCTTTGGGAAAGAAAGGGGACGGGGTGCGCGAGAAGGGAAAGGAACGTATGATTGACTTCTTGGTGATCGGTGCGCTTGAAAGAACGAGGGCCTTCTACAAATCCTTCGTTTAACACAAATTTAATGAAAACAGCAAATAATCGTTAGTACATAATCACACATCAGATTGCAGCTTCCTTGCGGGCATTTGCGAGAATCGACTGAATATAACATCAAAAGAAAACTGAGCAAACAAATGAAACAACTAATTCTCGCCCGATTGATTTCATCAGTTCATCTTGCACCATCTGATCAAAAAGTTAAATGACAGTATAATCACAAGAAAAACGTACCCTGTCCTTACAAACTAATACACACATACACACTCGCACACCGGGGGGGGGGGGGGGGGGCCGGGGGAAACGGAACACAGTAAAGATCGGGGGAGGGGGGGCTCTTCTGCAGTAAATTGGGGGAAACAATTTTGGGGTTCAGTTTGGGGTTCGTAGACGACACTGGTCGGGAATCTTCTTAAATCTTGGTGGAGGGGAAATGCTTTATTTCGTGGTTTGGGGCAGGCGCAGTAGTAGGTACTTATCAGATCCGGGTCGCGTCAACGCTGAGGGCTGAGTTTCTGCTTCTCTTTGCGGCTCCTGGTGAGGGTTGTTGCCTTCCGCCGTGTCTCCTTGGTGGGATGGCGCGGGACGGCTTTCCTTTGCGACGGAAAATTACCGGTCAATCTCCTTTCTCCTGCCGCGCTTCAATTTAGCCTGTCCACCCACGCCGCATCCCGATAAACCTCCTCCGGCTGCGTATTTCGCCAGCAACACTTCAATAAAAAAAACCAGGCCGACTTCTTCCTTTCGTTTGGCAATCTCACGCCCGGCGTGACCGCGTGACCCGACTCATTCTCCTTCCGGCGGCCAAAATCTCAGGGTTTTTATCCCCAAAAGTCTGGGTGGTGTACCTGGGGTGGGGGCAATGGGAGAATCCATAAATAGATGCTCTCTCGAGTCATACCACAATGGGGGGAGAGGGCGGGATGTCTCCGTTCGTTGCGCAACGCGGGAACTCGGGAAAGCTGGGATTGAAGGTTGGGGGGGGGGGGGATGAATCACGCTCACATCGTTCGCTCGCACACAGGAACAATCCACACACGCACACATATACAAAAAAACCTCTGCTCGACCATGAGGTAAAGCTCTCCCTCTCTCAAAGCGTCCATTAAACCCGTAATGCCACCGGCCAAACGCCGACGGTTACATTATGTAACGAGCTGTTATTCTGCAAATATTTTGAAATTGAGTTAATTGGTGAAATTTTATACTCCTCTATTGCAAACTTACCATGTTTGTATTAATTTTTTTGTGTATTATTGTATATGTTGAGACACAAATTGTAGTACATAGGGCCCTTGAGAACGGGTCCCCTCCCCTTCCCCACTTCTCTCCCCCTTCCATGCCCTGCTCGTAAAGGCGTTTGAGGACGGGTCCCCTCTCCTCCTCCACCCCCCCTCAAGACTTTTTCATAGGAATCCGTCCAGCCGTTTCGGAGGAGTTTGGAAACAAAAAACCTCGACACGAGAATTTTATATACGAGCGTGCTGCGCCCGCTCCCAGCGGGCTTCCCCCGCTCTTTTCAATGCAGGTCCACAGAGGGATAGGCGCGTTTCTAATTTTAAAATGTAGGAAGAAAGGCAGGGTCTTATGTACAAATTTAATTGGAATGTTCATGCACAAATTGAGGTCAGAGGACCTCTTTAAACACAACATTGGATGTAATTACACTATCCTTTGTTAAACGCACATGATGACTCATACTTGCGTATCAACAGGAGACTTGAATGTAGAATCAGCCGCATTTTGATAAAAGTCATTTGAAGAATGCGAGATATTGTTGAAAATGAACAAATGTATCAGTTTGTGCGCCGTTAACTTCAGGAATACTTACCGTTTTCTTCATTATTATTTAAAAACCAAATTTAGGAAACAATAGCAATATTTAGGAAGTAAGATATGCCGTCGCATGTTCTCTGATAAATTCTATGCATTTGGGTACCTCATTTGTAGAGTTTGGTTGCGTATAAGTTGAGAAAAAGGTATCTATACAGTAGAAATAATTTAGAAGATTAGAAGATTCTACCGATTAAGGTAGGTTTCCATGTAGTACTCAAGAAGCATTCTGGGAGCCTCAAACACTGTCGCACTGGCACATTCCCTCTTCAATTCACTGTAAGGCCTACTCCCTTTCATTCTGTCTAAAAATCTCTTCCTTCCTCTCTGGTGGTTAAGAAGAACGGAAAGTGGAAGAGAAGGCGAACGGCCCTATGTCATAGGCAGGGAGGCAGGCAGGGAAGTGGCTCAAGGAAGGGTATCTACATCTACATTAAACCCTGCGAGCCACCTCTAGGGTGTTTGGCAGAGGGTGACAAATCACCAACATGCAGCGTGCAAAAGGACCGCCAAATGCTCACCGCACGGTCATAGAAATATCACGCATACTTGCAAAATATAAATGCTTATTCATTAAAATAAAACTTGCTAATGGCTAGTAATGGTTAGTAATGGTTATAAAATTATTATATAGCAAATACGTGCAAGGTTAGAACTATGAAAAAACATGCAACGAGTGATCCTTGCGAGCGACGCCATTAATCCTATCAATTGAGACAACGTTGCTATCCTTAATACCACGAATGATGAATGACATTTTAAATCTCTCTGTTTTGCAGTCTATTTCTTTAATTTTATTCTCATGATCACGTCTACTATAGTACGATGGTAAACGAAGGATATGATTCACGTCGTCTGATAAAAAAATCTTCGAGTTTCCTGAGTAAGTTAAGCCTATACTTCGATCTACGCTACTGTAAAGATTCCCATCCTAACTCGTGTAACATATTGGAAACGCTGCACTTTTTGTCGTAACCTTCCGAATCCTGGGTTTCTTCCCTCCCCCTCACTCACCACGCAATCGCCCCGATGCCTCTCACCGCCCAATCCTTCATTCCCGTTCTAATTTCAGCGGTCGCAAAACTGCAAGTTCTAAGGGGAAATTTTCCATTACATTCAATGGGTAGCAGGCTTCCCATCTAATTGAAGGTAATCCTGCTTTGCTGTAATTATTCTCTTAATATTGCTGACTGCATTAGAGCAATTGTATCCCCTAGAAAAAGTTTCGGAGTAAGAGTGAATCTAGTGCTGCACAACTTTCACGCCGTCGGTCACATGACGTAACCACCAAAAAAAGTTATTCTTCAACCCATGCACAGCCACGAATCTCACGGTCTTTGTGCAATGTGCACGTAATCCGGATACAAGCAATACGGAAAGAATGGCGGAGTCGTACACGAACAGTCACTACGGTTCGCCAGCGGACGTTCCGAATGGAAAACAAGCAATTCCTCTTCCATATCCGAGTCCTCGGTCATCAATCCTTTCCAGATCGTCTGGAGTCAGGGAATGAATGGCATGAGGTGTGAGGAATTGCCGGTAAAAGGGACGGAAGGAGGCTTTTGAGCCGCGTCGACTACGTAGATAAGGTTTTTGTCCGACAAAGCGCAGCGGAAAGATTAGCTTCGCCCTCCGCCGTCGGTGAGATATTCGGAAGTGGAACAGCCAAGCCACGAAAGAGGGGGATCTTTCTCCCATCCCCATGAGAACTGAAAATCACCACCAAGTGAAGGGAGGGGTGAGGGGGGGAAAAGCACCGACGCACAGTGGGCGGAAGACGGAAAAAGCCGGACAAAATTACAAAATGGCTTTTTTTGAGTTATAAACTTGAAACTTCGCAAATATACTCCAAAATGATTGAAATTTATTGATATGTACTTCATTTGACATAGATCCCACCCGTTGCTGAGATACAGAGGCTCAAACGTGAGCAAATTTCCATAAAAACGCCCGTCTTCAATTTTCTCTGAAAATCTTCCAAAGTAAGTGAATGGTGAAGTTATGGGTGGATTCTTGCCGAATAAAAAACCACATAATCTGTTAGCGTGGTGTTTTTTCTTTAATTTTCCGTAATCTTAAAGAATACAGCCCATAAATTCTTACCGTGCAGTAACAAAATGGCGGATACTGTTTTTCGACGAAGTTTTACATTTAGGTAGAGTTTCAAATAGGTTTTCGGCAAGGTCGCGCAGAGTAACTTATATAAGAGCATTGTTTGAAGATTTCTTGAGGTCTTTATGCAGTTTTCTTTGAAATAAGTTTGCGTCGCCGGATATTACATTGATTTTTCGATCGCGCGGCAGGGTTCTTCTCCGCGCGTCGGGAGTTGGATTAGCCGCGCAGCGGTAAGGTTATTGAAGCTGTATGGGTTTTAACGTTCAACATTCACCGTTTTTATGTTTTGCTTCAAGACACCGATTCTCAAATGGTCTATGGTGAAGACAGTGGAGGTTTTTCATACGATGTACTTGCACGTTTCATCGAAGTTCAAGGGAACGAAAAAATGAACGATTTTTGTGTCGCTTCAAAAATTGGCTCGCTGAATCCATTACATTTCCGGAATATGCTTTGCATTACTTTCTCAATACTTGTACGGGAGTTGGTATTTTTGTAAAAATCTATTTTTTTCAAATTTATTGAATAAATACTATTCCACTTTTAGCTTTACGTTACAAAATTCATACTTTAGTCATACGTACCGACGGATCAATATTGACATAAATGGCATGAATAAATTATTCTGCGACAACGTTGCGCTTGATAAAGGAAACTTACCCATGCGGGAGTCGAACCTGACACTTCTTTGACAGGCGAGCATTTTACCCCGCCGCCACCCAAGTCGGCAAATTGAACAAACAACGAACTGCAAAAAGCGGCATTAAATCTAATGTTTTACTCTTGAGATGAAGAGAATAATGTTCAAGAAGATGGCTAATAATGCAGTGTTCAGTGACTTAACATTACTAATCATGAACATAGATTACTGATGGCAACTAAATAATCATAATTTTATGGACGAAAATTATGGATCGCGTGACAATCTCATGTTCTGCACCTATACAGTAAGCACTAGAAAGTTGTTGAAGCAGATACGATGAAGACAGGGTAGTTTATGTAGACAATTCCACGGGAACTTCTAGATTTTTAAAACGTGTATCATACCCTCAGTTCTACTTTGACTGTGGTGAAGGAAAGTTAAGTTCTCTTGAGCGCGCAGAATTTGTGAAAGTGATTTTAATTTGCTTGTGTAGCGTAGAAATTTCAAACTTGCACTTGCCTGTAAGTACGGTTTTGTATAAATCCCCGAACATCTTTTTCAAAATAGTTATTTTAATTTATATTATCAATGTTAGCTGAAAATTTTCTTAGCATTCCTTTCCTAAATAAAATAAATTAAAATTTAAATTATCAAATGCCACTGTTTAAATTCCAATCGATACGACATATCCAATATGCATTCAGAAAATCATATGTGGCAGTGCAGCGTACACAAACCAACAGAATATTTATCGATATCAGGTGAACGATATTTTACATCTCCTAAGTTATTCATACCCGACGCTATTGCACCGCAGATTTAGAACCCCATGATTCAGCTGTCCTTCAGTGTGTTGGAAACTAAAAACTATCGTTTTTCTTAATTTCGAAATGACTATACTTCCCTGTAGGATAATAAATTATATGGGTTTTAAGATTAAGAAAAAATTAGGGAAATAAGATAAGCAATGTCGGCATTACTTTTCCGTTGATCATGGTCAGTAGTAAACAGAACTTGATCGTGTAAAATCCAGAGTTGAAATCATTAAGGCCATCCACCTGCCTTTCGATATAGGTAATGTCTTTCTGATTTTGTAACTTCTTTTGTCTCTTTTTTCACCTAAAGCGGATGGGATGACAAAACCGTGTCGACGTCGGCAGTGGATTTTCCCAGATAGTGTCATCTAAAATTGTAGAGCCTATATGTGAGAAGTGCCTCCGATGCAATTTAAATTCTTTATCAATAGTTTAGAGATAAATGTAATTAACCAAGAGAAATTGGAAAGTTCAGTCGTTACATGTAGCGCCTTTGTTACCTGCTGCTTTTTAATCAAACTAAGAGATACAAGGGATCTCATGACTAGGAATTTATCTGAAGCATCCACTTGTTGCCACATTTGCTTATATTGAGAGTGGCCCGAACTTCCATCAAAACCGTACTTAGAGATTAATCTGTAGTTCACCACACATTTTAATTCTTGAGAGGTGGAAGTGGTGGCTAAGCAGGCTATTGTTCCGAATATGGTGCGGTTCAGTCGTGCTTGAAGGTTTACTTCGCACATGGTCTCAGTTATTTTAATTCCTTCGTTATAAGCTGCCTTTTTTGCTATCGCTATTCTATCATAACTGGGATGCAATTCGTGTCCATGGCTCAGAACTGTCCTACGGAAAGGCCGATGTTGACGCTTGGTCAAATCAGAGGCAATCATCAATGACAGTGCCTCTTCCACTGCCATCTCAGGGTGGACCTTTTCACTCGTCCTCCACTTTGAAAGAACTCTCTTAGCCCGAGTAGGGGTCGTAGTTGTTATTTCTGCAATTAGGTTAGCTGCTGCAGTGTCTCCCCTCTCTCTCAAACTCACAGATGCCGCGAGAGCAAGCTCAGCAGTAGTAGCAGTAGTTTTTAAAGTTTGAATTTTCTTCTGCGTGATCTAACACATTAGGTGCGACATTTTTTTGGCCGCCCTGGAATGCCTGGCAAATATAATATGAATTTTTTGGCATGAAGCTACAGGGGGAATTTTATTTAGTCAATCAATTTGAGAGGAATAGATTTTTACAAAAATACAATACTCAACCGGCTGTCGTTGAAGTATCGGGAAAGTGATGCATAACAAATTCTGGAAATGATATACAGTCAGCGAGCCAACTTTTGTATCGACACAAAAATCATTCATTATTTCGAGAACTCTCTACCCATTTCTTAAGGTATGGCCATAGGATGCGTTTTGTCAGGAAGTCATTGAGAATTTTCAGAGCATCAGGGCCTTGTCTTAAATTCAGCCTCCGCGATAAATAATGGAACAAATACTTTTTACCGAGTGAATGATTTTTTTACCAATTCCATATTATTATTTTGTAGATATCAAGTCATGTAATAATGTGAGGTGGCATTTTCTATGGAATGGCGGATAGAGCCTATGTAAAATTTTTGAAATAATAAATTTGTCGAACCCATGGTTATCCAATGCCCTAATGCGTACACGGGGAGGAACGTATGGTAAACGTGTAAATACATGGTAATCTGTATGTCAAAGTAGAACTGAGGGTATAATGCACATTTTAAAAAAGCTAAGTTCCCATGGAAATACTCCGTTAAGACGGCCAAGGGCTCCGCTCCAGGGTGTCATAAAACGACCGTTTTCGAAATTAGAATCCTGAGGCTCAGGGATCGGTGATTGAAGAAAGTATAAGGGTCTCAGCTGGTATCTTTCTGGTAGGTCTTTTTGTATGAGTCCCAGGAAAACAACTCACTTTGTCGAGGTTTGAACGCTTTTAATAGAAGCATGGTCTTCGATCGTATCCAAAGATAACGAAATGAACTTCGATGAAACGTGCAAGTACATTGCATGAAAAACCTCCACTGTCTTCACCATAGACCATTTGAGAATCGGTGTCTTGAAGCAAAACATAAAAACGGTGAATGTTGAGCGTTAAAACCCATACAGCTTCAATAACCTTACCGCTGCGCGGCTAATCCAACTCCCGACGCGCGGAGAAGAACCCTGCCGCGCGATCGAAAAATCAATGTAATATCCGGCGACGCAAACTTATTTCAAAGAAAACTGCATAAAGACCTCAAGAAATCTTCAAACAATGCTCTTATATAAGTTACTCTGCGCGACCTTGCCGAAAACCTATTTGAAACTCTACCTAAATGTAAAACTTCGTCGAAAAACAGTATCCGCCATTTTGTTACTGCACGGTAAGAATTTATGGGCTGTATTCTTTAAGATTACGGAAAATTAAAGAAAAAACACCACGCTAACAGATTATGTGGTTTTTTATTCGGCAAGAATCCACCCATAACTTCACCATTCACTTACTTTGGAAGATTTTCAGAGAAAATTGAAGACGGGCGTTTTTATGGAAATTTGCTCACGTTTGAGCCTCTGTATCTCAGCAACGGGTGGGATCTATGTCAAATGAAGTACATATCAATAAATTTCAATCATTTTGGAGTATATTTGCGAAGTTTCAAGTTTATAACTCAAAAAAAGCCATTTTGTAATTTTGTCCGGCTTTTTCCGATTTCCGCCCACTGTGCGACGGATCAAGGAAGCGCATGGTAATACGGAAAGGAGGAGCGCAACGGACGCAAAGCGATCGATCGTCAAAGAAAGAAATTGCTCATGACGAAGAGGCAAACATTCTTAATGCAGGAACTAAATGGACTAAAACGAAATGGCAAAAGGCAAATCGAAAGACACATTCCCTTCTGCTAAGCCATTCGGTTTGATACAGAAGAATGGGACTGAAAAAAATGGAAATACAAAAGTATAGTAATTCATGAAAATTGGCAAATTAGGCAGATGATGCCTGAGTAACAGACAAATTGGCAAAATCCCTAATCAATTTACATCTACATAATTGGTATTGGTTGGGTGTGGGGCATGGAGAGTATTGAGTAATAATTAGTAGTAGTAATAATGAGTACTAATTGAGCAGTGAGTAATTGGTCGCATCGGATATCTCGGATTCAAATATCCGCGGATATTGCCCTTCATCGGATATATCGGATCCAAACTCGCGGAAGACATCTGATCTGGATCCGAAATTTTAAATAATTGCTTCAGTGAATGCAACGCCCCAGGGTGGAAATGCAACGCATAAGGGTGGAAAGAGTTCCGATTCTTGCCGTGGCCGTCCCATGCGATTCTTGTCCTACTCATGAACCGTTTTGCTTGAAAGCTCCCGCAGAGGTTACGTGGGAGAATTTCAGCCGCGGGAAATAAAAAATGCAAAATACGACTGGCACATAGTATGACTTTACGTAAGAGATTGAGCAATCATCGGGGTAATCTCAACGTCAGGAAATTGAAAATGCATATGGATCCGAAAATATCCGATCCGAAAGATCCAGCTCCGAAAATCAAGGATCCGATCCGAATCCAGATCCGAAAAAATCCTGGATCTGTCCATCCTTACATTATATAACGGCCCAGAAAAAATGTGAGGAGTGATACGAAGAAAATAGAGACCAAAACTTTAAAAGTAATTTTTCAAATGAAAACATGAAATTAAGAGAGGACATAAGTATGTGATTTCTTAACAAACGTATCAAATTAAAATTATTGTTAGTAATAATTATGGTTGTTCGCTTCGGAGAAAGGATAAAAGGGACTGTTTGAAGAGGTTGCGTACTTCGTTGAATGAAAAACGGCGAGGGCAAAGGAAGCGGCTAGTCCCCAGAGTATGGAAAAAGGGAAATTGAGTGGGTGATGGATGGACGGCTGCGGGGCAAGAACTAAGCATTACGGGAGGAAAAAAATGAGGAAGAAATGCAAAGAATGGGAGGGGAGTTACAAACGGGTTAAAATGCTCCTCGTTTACTCACATATTTATTTGTCTTCCACGGCTCGGGGCAACAAAAAATCCACTTCTTACAGACTTACGGAATTACAACCCATATATTCCAACATACAAACTGCGTCAGCAAATTACTCGCCATTTAACCTTTCCTATCTCTTTCTTTCTTGTAGAATTAGTATAAATCTAAATATAGATTAACACATTTCAAATGCAAAATGTTCAACATGTATAAAACTGGAAATAAAAAATTAAAATTAAAAGAAATAATAATAATAACAAAAAGGATAAAAAATACAAAACAAAACTAAATATAAAGGAAAAACATAAAAAAGATAGAAAAATTAACGAAATACAAAAATATATAATGATAATAAAAACGTATATCTATGTTTCTAAGTCAAATTAAATTGTTAAATCTAAGTTTGTGCTCACACAAACAAAACAATACCCCCACATCATATAAAATTGCGCACAAAACTATTCATTTGTAATCTGGCTGGTCGTGAAGAACAAGTTTCTCCGGGCCAGCTGTATCACGCCTGCGGCGCGTTATATATTGAGATCTGCGATGACTATGCAATATCGCTTCTTTCGATCGAACATCGATTTTTTTCAAATCCATCTGGCCCTGTGAAAAAAAAGTTGTTGGACTGATCAAAAGTAAGGCCTGAAAATGTTTAAACCTCTAAATGAACCCCTAACCCTCGCTCAAATGCAATTTAGGGGGGGGGAGGAGATACTAAATTCGGAAAATTCAATGTCTGTATACATAAAAGAAAGTCGAAAATCGTGTTAGTTAGAACACTTATAACTCGAGAACGGCTGCACCGATTTTAATGATATTAGGTTCTTTGGATTCGTCTCAGCCCCGGATATCATGCAAGATATTAAAAAAAATAGGAAAAATTCATTAAAAAATTCATCTTTATCTTAAAGATATGTGTATAGGAGTTGATTGATAAGGCGGTCAAAAAAATAAGATTTATTTTGTTTTTACCAATGTACCTATTGACTGATATTTTTAACAATATTAAAAATATTAAAATGTTCAAGCATGTTAAAAATATTAAAGTAATATTATTCTTGCAAATATACTTCATTGGTAACGTGGAGAAACAACTTGACCGGCGTCAAGAAGTTAACCCAGCAATGAAAAGAGCAATTCTCCATGGTCTGCAGTGAACATGTACATATCAGCTTCACGAACATATGTTATCAGTCAGGCTGTTCAGGACGGCTTTGGAACGCAGGCCACACGAAGACTACCAAGTTATGTTAAGAGCAGATAATAGACAAAATAGATAGTACATATGGATTGAATGAAGAAAGTCTTTCTGGTAGTCCATTGTAATACTATTTTTGTAATTTTATTGATTTTTTCCTTATTTTATTTTAGCAAGCCGAATATGATTAAAATTTGTCCAGCCGTTCTTAATTTATAAATAGTGAAACCATTATGTTAATCGATTGTTAGGCGGTACGAAGTTCGCCGGGTCAGCTAGTTTTATTATAAGACACGGTCTAAGGCGTTAATTTGTGAAACTTTTACCCGGGTCGTGCTATTAAGATAAAGTGTGGAGTAGAACAACGTATTTTTATTTTATTCTATCAATATTTCTATTGATTTTGCCGAATTACTGCGCTAATAGGGCAAAAATCTCGTGCGTTTCGACGTATATGCCACCTTTTAGCCTCACAACGCCAACTTTGACCCCGCGCCCGCGAGGAAAATATTCCAAGGACGACACAGCGGCCGGAGAGGATAACGGCAGGCGTCCACTCCCAGCTCCAACGTCTCGAACGCACCAAAATCAATCCGCGTGTGCTGATAGGAGGGCGTTTATCTCTTATAATAGGAATCGGAAGATGTCAGAAGGTAAAAAAGGATGCATAGTAAGACGACTTGTCCCTTAGTTGGCGCCTCGCCGGCATTCAAATGTGTACAGGACAGCTTTTTGAGTTTGATGAATAATGATACTATGGGAGGCGACTGCGATCGTCAGGCTGTGTCTCCCTTCACACGACATACAATGAAAACCGTATATGCTTCATCTACATAGAAACATGAATATTAGCCAGCAACACACGACTACGTAATATCTAGTTGAAATCTATATAATTCGAGGTATCCAATTAGAGACTGTTGAATCCGTGAAATATATCGGAGTTAGACTCAATAATGATCTATCATGGAATAAACATATTCGAGAAATAGCTGGTCAAGCTAATCGTAAAATGTGTTTTGTTAAAAAAATATTAGGAAAGTGCGACGACAAAGTGAGAGAAATTAGCTACTTTTCCCTCGTTAGACCACATTTGGAATACGCTACCAGTGTTTGGGACCCTCATGAAAAAGGCTTAATAACAGAGGTAGAACGCGTGCAAAGAAGAGCTGCCAGGTATGTGAGAGGTCGTTACGATAGTCTTGTTAGAGTAACTGACCTCTTAGATAAACTCGGATGGGAATCTCTGTCGGACCGTAGATTGAAAAATAGACTAAACCTTTTAGATAAATTCGAAAGCAGTGTCTTTTCTGGCGAAGTTAACCATATCTCACGGACGCCAACATACTACGGAAGATCAGATCATAAAAATAAAATAAGAGAGATAGATTGTAGAATAGACAGATTCAGAATGTCATTTTTTCCACGATCGATAAGAGATTATAACGGCAGCGATAGAACTCATAAATAGATTACATGTCTTGTGGTGTAGCCAACTAACATATGTAAAACTTAATGCATGTTTCTTAATTTTATTATTATTTCTAACAGCATATAGTAGTATAATTTGTGAGTAGGTATGCGTGACGTTTTTTGTACTGTGTGGTGTGCATGTGGGAGTCCAAATGCATGCTGCATGCTGGTGATTGATCACCCTCTGCCAAACACCCTAGAGGTGGCTCGCAGGGTATTATGTAGATGTAGATATATTTTCTACATGGCATAAGGTGTAGTAGTTTTTTTCATACAATGGACTCGTTATTAACAAACTTTTTGCATCATCGGATGAAATCGATATATCCATGCAAAGGACCAAGAGACATACATTAACTGTAATCAAAAAATGAGAAAGACAAAGTTAAGGATTAGGCCCTTTGTAAATATAAGAGCACATTTTGCTCAGATCATATTCTCGTGAATAAAAGTATTTCCCATTCCGTATCATTATTTTTTTCCGAATGTCCATCAAACTCAAGTCGGGTATCCCAGCAGGCTTACCCACAATGCAATTTGCTCTGGAAATACTCAAAACTCCCGGATTAAAAAGACTCAAGCCCGTATTCCAAACTCCAACATCCTAAAAATCAGGCTTTCCTTCGCCTCTTCGCCAGAAACAATCAAAATGGAAAGAACCCATGTTTTTCCACCCATTTCACCGTTATAAAAAAATCCCATCTTCAGCTGTCGCATCTACTCGAAGCACTAGGTACTACCGAGGAACATTTAGAGAAGGAAACTGGTCCACTCTCTATGAAGACCACTGATTGGAAAACACAGCAAAAGCGGTCTACGACAATACATACTTCGCCAACATTTTGAAAGAGACCCTGCAGCCACAGCCACCTAGAGAGAAGGCCTATTCACAGGCGTGTGACGTCACTCATTGTAGTGCTACCGCCTGAAAGAGCAAGGCAGAATGGAAGTGGTCGTGGTTCTGTCTGCGACGGTGGTTTAGCCGCCGTAATGAAAAGATAATTGATACCTAATTTACTCAGTCAATAAGAAAATAGCCAGCGAGTTCCGAGAAAATACTGACACGCATAAAAAAATATTTTTCAATCTGAAGTTATTCGTTAATAATACGTCTAATCCACGTACCATATAACTTCGCCGCTCTCCAGAAAAAAAAACTATTTATAACTGGTTCATAAATTGTCGTTGTGAACTAGAAGTACCACATAATAAGATTAAAATCTGAAATAACTATCTAGGAAAGACTCTTTGCATCCAAAGAGAATGTATTCTTCTACACAAAAGCGTCTCGAAATTCGATAGCATTAAGCGGTGATGTCAAGTATTTGATTAAACCAGCGCCCTGATTATGTAAATGTGACAGCGACGACGGTGAGAGATGACCATCACGTTCTCCTATCACGTTCCGCTGTATCACGCGATCATGTAAGCCACCGTCATCGCGCGTATCATACAGGTACGAGCGCGTGAGGTTGGTATCATTGAGAAATCTGAAGAGCCAATGAAATCCTTCGACACATCTCTGTCCAAGAATGCGTCGTCTGCGGAGTATTTGAAATAACAATAACAAACAACGAAAACATAAAATGGATGCAGTTCAAAGCTAAGTACTTCGCTTCGCCAATAGATAATATTATAATAAAGTACTCGTATTATGGTAAAGTTATGGGGAAAGTGTTGTATTACTTTCCGATGTGTGATAACGTAATCCATTATGCTAATGCTCGCCGGGAGATGCTGCAGTCATTATATTTACTATATCGTAGAGAATGGCCAAAAAGTCGTGATCTTGGATTGAAACTAATTAATGTTGAAATGATAATGGAAGTGTAATCGCGCTAGCGATTTGAATGTACGTAGTTAATAGTTGATTTCATCATCATCACTGGTCAACAATCCTAGGATTGGTTTGACGCAGCTCTCCACTCAGTTATCCTAGCAGCTAATCTTTTCACTCCTACGTATTTCTTCTCTTTCACATCTCTCTTTACTTGTTCCATATATTTTGTTCGTTATATAGTTGATTTATGATGATTAAAAAATCGAAAAGGAGTTTAACGATGTTCATGGTGAAACAAAACTCAGTACTATTCCACAAACTTTTATTGTAACAGTCTACTAGTTTCGACGTTTATACCGTCATTATCAAGACTAACCTGTCTGTTAAAATAAAAGTTTGTGGAATAGTTCTGAGTTTTGCTTCATCATGAACATTTCATCGTCCCAACAGGTAACGCCCAAATCAGCAGCTCGATTCTGTAAATGTCATACCTGTGCTTCGCGTGGTTCGAACCACAGTGGAGTTCTCACGCCTCTCACCGTGAAAGACGTTCAAGCGATCCTGTAAGCCTGTGTCGTGAGATGTTTGACGGATTGCGAACGATCACTTCAGTTTCTTATGTTGGTAGCTGTGCGGATGCGAGGAACGAATCAGAATCTCCGACACAAACCTACTTCAGCGGCCAACTGCAACTTCAGTTACCATAGAGAAGCATATACAATGCCGTGGATTATTCACTCCCAACGTAAATAATACTTCTTTACTCAATTTTGAGTGAGGTCTTTTCTTTTAAAAGTACCTATTAATGATAAGTTACGGTTGCTTAATTAGTTAATAGCTATAAACTGTATATTCCCTCTTTTATATGTTGTCAAGTGCTGCGTATCAAAGTCAGTTATCACGTAGCGGGCTCGTAATTGCACAATTAGCTCTAATTTCCTCATGATATGGAGCTAATGCTTACGCGGAATGAGAACAAGTGTTATTTTATTATTTAATAATGGTTCACTCTCGTATGTGTTTGAGCTGTTCTCATCATTTCAGTACATAATTTTAAATGCGCTGTGGTGCGTATACATATGTCTGATTGTGCAAGCACATGCCACTATTCACGATTTATACTGATGAAAATGTTTCTGGCGCGAATACGAGTAGATTATTAACAGTTTCTGCTAAAGGACGAGATGTTTACATGTCTTAGTATTTCTATTATGTCAACAGAAAAACGAATCATGTTGGTCGTGTTACTGAACGGCAGCAATAATGCATGGAAGAGATGGAATAGATGATCAATGTTTATCTTAACGTTCTAAAGTATGCCCCGGCAAGCCATCTAAACGTCTACGAATTAATCGTGGTGTGAACTCAGTGATCCATCGCCAATCTCGCGTCTCGAAGGGATTGTTGATATCGCGTATCTGCCGTCGAAGTATGTGCATCTATTGCCTCCGTCGACATTGATGCTCATGCAAAAGTAGCGGAGGTATGTAAAGAGCCTCCATTCTCGTTAATAAAAACAAATCGAAGGCTTGAACTTACGAAATAAATATTAAATAAATCTGTTAACATTCAATACCGCACAATACTTTTACCATTGGTTCTACTCCAAATTATTATGAACATTAAGTTGTGAGTATTTTAGTTGTACATTCTAGAAGATGCACAAATATAAGGTAATTGTCAAACCCTCAGCGCAAGGTTTAACTTCCCACCAACTTCAATCGCAATGAACGCCAATCAATTTAAATAGGACGCGAATGTAAATTTAACTTTATGCATTTCTTTTATTTGTTTTTAATACATATTACTTATGCGAAGTGACAATATGAAATAGCCACCATCGTAATTAATGAATAATGTGCTATTATTTATCAATCACAGCGTAAATTCATAATGAAAAATTAGAGCGCATTGCCGCGACGAAGCTACCACGGACCCTCTTGGGCGTGAATACTTTCACGGACGCGGCTGTGAGAGTGACGTCACTAAAAAGTTTCAGAATCGCTCCAGCGTCAAAGCCGTGAATACATTGACGAAATCCGCTTGTGACGGCCATATCACATTTACAGAATCGAGCTGCAGTTGAGTTTAACGATGTTGATATGTTGGAGAACGTACTTGGCAAATGTTGATAATTAAACTTCGATATAAAGTAATTGACGTTTAAATCACGGATGTACTTCAATTAGCAGTACTTTCCAATTTGCTGTGTGGAAATAAAGCAGCTCTATCGAATTCACTACCGTGCGCATATAACAATTGAACAACGTGGGCAACTATAAAGTCAACAGAGCACTCCAGTTGAAATAATTAAGAATTATATTGGTTTTTAATCGGTTATAGGGCATTTTTAAATTAAATAAACAATAATTGTTTGCTAACATATGCATTTCGTGCTCGTTTTTATGTCAGCATATGCTTGTCACCATGGGTTTCGAACGTGATAGGCCGATGACGCTCGCAGCGTGATAAAGAGAGCGATCACGGTTTCATAATCGCTGCTATCACCTTCCGTCGTGGGAATCGCGTTGCCCCTGGCAACGACATCGCTCTCACCCTTCTCACAGTTACATAATCAGGGCGCTGGTTGCAGTCCATATACTTTCCTTGGATAAATAATTTCTTTCTGGCAGAGTAAAAGGTGTTCACGCAAGTTCCCAAATGGATCTATTAATTAAGAGTGAATTCTTATTTATTTTGACACTGAATTAGATATGCCCATGGGCTATGAAAATCTTACCTTAGAGCCTGACGAAATAAGATTTTCAATGATAGTTACTTGTGAAATATAAGATCGTTGACACATCTGCTATTATTACGCTCGAATACATCAAAATGCCTGCCAAAATTTACGTATAGTCCAGCCTCAGCTAATAAAACGTACTCATCCTAGGCGCTTAAGTATTTGCAAAATTATTTGGGATGAGCAAAAGTTTCAATGTCACTTCAGTAGATGTATCAATCTAATAAAAAATCTGAAAGTCCTGCCAAATCACCAGCATAAACATTTGTATAAAGAACACGACATCTCTTAAATCACACCTCAGATCTTACTTTACATGCATGAAGTAATCACCACAAGGAATTTTGGTGGCAGGAAAGAAAAAACACAGAAATAAAATACAAATATTTTGTATTTTCATTAGTCAATCACAATAAATACCTGCAATTTTCTCTTATTGCCATGAACTAATTTGATGAAAAAAATACTGGTAATCTCTTTTGAACAAAAATTATTTAAAAGCACTTGCAGAAGTCACAATAACTATCTTCAATAGTTTTTCGGACGAAAGTCCATTTTCACATCATCCACTTATAAAAAACAAATCCACCATAGTCCTATATATGTCACTTCAACCACTATGTTATTCTGTCTTCTAGATGATAGTTCGGTAATTATGAAGAAATGGCACCCTCCTCACCATCTGGGCACCTTTAATTCAGCACGAATTATCTTCCCCATCTTCTCCGGCAAGGCCACAGATTCTTTCCTGATGTCACTCGCTGTGAAGTGAAGCTCACACCACTAAAATTAATAAAGAAAAAAATTCCAAATAAATTACGACGTAGTTATTTCATTCTCAATTTTAGGCATTTCTGCATGAGAAATATATCTAATGACAAGGCCAGTGAATATAGGAGTTAATTATATTCCTTGACGATTTTTTATTTAAAACTACACCATAAGTTAATTTTAGATGATGAAAGCCGGACACAGATAAATTACGGTTCATTGCACCAATTGTAAGAGAAAAACGCATATTTTCATTCACGGTGGTTCATACACACAAAGAACATACGTTATATACGTTTCTGACGAGAATCATGAATTTCTCATGATTAGATGCTTTCCATAAAATTAATCAAGTAAATATCGTTGGTCTTACGAAATGATACATAAGCTGAAATTAATTTGAACTCAAGAATCCTAGAAATTCATGTGCTTTCCCCCGTAATATAAGGTACTACGGCAAAATCAAAAGACTAGTAGTTTTATCGAAAATACCCAAGTACATAACATATCGCGTAAATAGTTCAAATTGCTTTTCAACTCTAAGTTACAAAAGTATAGTTAAATAAGCACTGTTTTACTGAGTTTCAGATGCATAGCACTGCAGAGGGCAAGATAAGGAAGAATAATCGTTACTATAAACTTGGCTGCTATATTATAATTTCCAGAAACTCCTTCAACCTCACGTTTACTGAACGAAATAATACAAAAAATACAGCTAAAATACAAGAATTTCCTATTGAATTGTCGCTTCTATATTTCGATCGCCACTTTTAGTACTGTCAACATCCCAGCCACATCTAGCTAGAAATTACATCCAAATTTTTACAGCGAGAAAGGGTACATACCTTACTGTTTTTCGTGGAGGTGAAATTGTCTCTTCTCATCCCTCAAATACACTCCTCCTTCAACTCAGGATCTTTTGGAAAGCTAAAAAATTGAACTCCATGTCTACTCCTGAAGTTTTCTTCGCATCCCGGTACTACACACGCGAAAGGAACTTCTAACAAAAATGCCTAACAAATACACGTTTCTGAAGCTCAGCGAATGAAATTCAAGAATAAAGGAAACTTCACTATCCTCCGGAACTTCAAATTCCATCAACTAACATCACAAAATTCCCTAAAATGTGGTATAACGTAACGTAAATACACTCGTAAACAAAGTGGTCTCCAACGGCAGCCGGAACAGCAGAGCACTTCTCGTGGTGACGTCAGAGCCTCCGCCGTCGCTTGTGATCGGGCCTTCTCTCTAGGTGGCTATGCTGCAGCAGTGCTGCGCGTGGTCTTTTATTTATTTATGCCAAAACTCAAAAATAAAGCAATATTGCCAATTGGTAGTGGCCGAATAACAAAAAAATATATAAAACTAAAACAAAATACATATAATGCAACGGGAGTCAGATACATAAAATATGCCTAGAATCAAATCCTTCAAATTAAAGAATTATTATTAAAGTATTCTACCGATTAATGTAGGTTTCCTTGGAGTGCTTAAGAAGATTCCGGGTGCCTCCCCATCCATCACGCACTTCCCTCTTAAATTCACAGTTAGACCTAATCCCTTTCATTCTATAAAAAAAATCCTATTCTTTTCCTTCCTCTCCCTCGTTTACCTACCATTCTTACTCTAACACTGTTTTCAAAATCCCCTCCCCGCTAAGTACTCGCTCCATCCATACCTTCTGTCTCCTCCGTACCTCATCTAAAAGCTGTCTCTTCTCACCCACCATGTCCAGCACTTCGTCGTTCCTCCTCCTCTTCGTCCACTTCACCTTCTCCATTCATCGCCACATTCATATTTCGAATGCCTCGAGTCTTCTCTCGTCCTCTTTCATAAGTGTCCACGTTTCTGCACGGTAAAGCACTGCATTCCAGATCAGACTTCACTTACCTTTCCTTTAAATTCTTACCTAGAGAACCTCTCAGAAGCTCTTTCCTGTTCATGAACGCCTCCTTTGTTAATGCAATTCTCTTCCTAATGTCCTTACCACTGTATGCGTTTGCCGCGAAGGTACTACCTAAATAGTTGAACTGCTCAACCGGCTCGAGTTTCACCACCCACCTTAATCTCAAGTCTCACATTCGCCGCTCGTGACGCTTTACAAAACGGCATAACCTTGGTCTTCTTGCAATTAATTCTCATCCCATATCCCTCGCAACGCTCGCATTACCGCGATCCATGAAAGATCTTTGAATTGTAGCGGACCAAAAACTTCTGTTCTCTGAACACATTCATGCGATCAAATCTAAAGCCATGTCACTCATAGGACTACTCTACCGGTTCACGGATATCTCCAATACTAAGGCACTCCATTCCTACTTCTCAACCATAGCTCTTCCGGTGATCAACTATTGCACCCCAATTTGGTCAATGTGTGCTCCCACTAATCTTGCCACCCTTAACAGTGTTACAACTTTTTTTGCATAAATTGTAAAATTTAGAAACCCAAATCTCCGCGAGTCACCTACTAGTGCAGTTTTATCCTCTTTATCCATCCCTAGCCTCTCACATCTCCGACTTCAATCAGACATCAAATTCATTTATAATACCTACCCTTAACTCCCACTTTCAGGTCCTGACATTGTTTCCTTCCTCAGCATTAGAGTACCTTCCCGCCACACCCGATCTACCTCTTTACTCCACATTCCTACACCCAGGCTATCTGTAATTAAGCGCTCACTTTTCCATAGACTTTCCTTTTTAATAAATTATTCCCCGGTGATATTGATCCGTTTGGACTGACACTTAAAAATTTTACTCATCGGGCATTAACATATTTATCGCATAAATGACTAGATAGCCGGATTAATTTTTGTTGTTTTCTTTTTTATTCTATTTAAATTTGTAATAAATAATTGTATTTTAATTATTTAATATTTGTTGTTATAAGAGAACTTAAAATTGGCAGTCTTGCTGCATATGTACCTCTTTATTAAAATAAAAATAAAATAAATAACGCATCCACTAAAGCTTGAAGCCCCCTCGCTGACTGGCTAATCAACGCCTGAACATCCGAAAACCGGTGATGGCTGGAAAGGGAAGTAATAGCCCGTACTGGTTGGTTAGGAGAGAGAGAGAAGGGTGGTGTTGCCAATGCAACGGGCTTCCCTTCCCCGGCTACTGTAGCCCCCGCTCTCCGCTTCACCGAGAAAAACTACCCCTCCCCGTTATTCCTTCTCTTGAACACGGACGGCGGGGGCGGGAATTTTTTTTCCGCCACCGTTCGTCCTTTTCCCACCAATGGGAGCGGCGGAAATCCCTCCCCCCCCCCCCAAAAACTTTTTTGTCCGCATGCGCACGCCCCTCGACCCTGCCGCCCCTGAGCCGAAAATGGCCACCTCACCCCACAATTCCTGGGAAGAGAGTGGAGGGTTTTGAGGTTTACTTGAATTCATTTTGAACTCTTCAAATAAGTACGCTATGGGGAAAGATAATCATGTGTTCACTCTGAGTATGGCAGGTCTAAAAAAATTGGATCCTAATATTGTCGGGGTACCATACATTACCACGCACTAAATTGTACTGGACAAACGAAGAGGATAGGTCCGTCCCAATTTTGAGCTCTGCATGACGTGGAATAGATTTGATAAGTTTAAAAAATATCTACGCCTCTCCGATATTTGTCAACTAGACAAAAGTGATGAATTTTATAATTCAGGCCTTTTCTCAATAGACTAATCCAAAATGTTATTCACTTTGAATTTATTTCTAACAAATTGTCCATTTATGAGCTAATGGTTCCGTATTTCGAGCGATTCTCAGCAAAAATGTTCATCCGAGGGAAAAATATTATATTTGGTTATAAATTGTGGAGTCTAGCCTCATCTACAGGCTATCAGTTTTTTCTCTATGGAGGTGCCGAGCCACGAAGTGATAGTTCATTACCACTTGGAGAAAGGGTTGCTCTAAGTTTGTTGAATTTTATAAGTGTCCAAAACATCATGCAGTGTATTCATGCCGTAGAACTCAACATGGATTCAGGATGAGTAGCGAAACTGAGTCAGCGCTTGTCGCCCCCGATATTTTTTTTGTTTCCGCAAAGAACAACATTCCAGCATACGCCATTTTTCTTGATTTCAAAAAAGCATTTGATGAAGTGCCCCTCGGAAAGTTATTGATAAAACTGAAATTTTACGGCCAAGATGAAGATTTCATTTCCTGGATATGAGAAATTTTGAGCAACCACGTGCAAGGGGTAGTTTAAGACGATGCAGTCTCCAACGACGTTGGAGTCACTTCTGGCGTCCCTGAGAGTAGAGTGATAGGCCCACTCTTATTCCTTCTTTATATAAACAAAATTGGTGAAATAACACACAGTAAACTACGATTATTTGCGGACGACGCTGTAGTTTACATGGAAATCCGTTCCCGTAAAGATAGGGATGAACTAACTAACGACCTTGCTGCTATCCAAACGTGTTGCGATACGTGCCAGTTAGAATTCAATTAGAAAAAATGCGTAGACATGAATTTCTGAAAAAATAACTCCCCACAACATAGCTACATAATTCGGGGTACCCACCCAATTAGACTGTTGAATCCATAAAATTTCTTGGAGTTAGACTCAATAATGATGTATCGTGGAACAAACATATTTGGGAAATAACCGGTCGAGCTAAATGTAAACTGGGTTTAGTTTAAAGAATACTAAGAAAGAGAGACGAAAAAGTGAGAGAAATTAGTCCTCTCCCCCCATTTACAATACGCTGCTAGTGTTTGGGATCCTCATGAACTAGGCTTGCCCCCTACTTGCAGTTAATATTCAGTAAATCCATCAAGCAACACGAAGTACCTAATGACTGGAAAATCGCTAATGTAACGCCTATATTTAAAAGTGGAGACAAGGAACAGCCATCTAATTACAGGCCGATATCTTTAACGTCCATCTCTTGCAAAGTCCTTGAACACATCGTAGTCAGCTCGGTAATGAAACACCTAGACGCGCAAAACTTATTAATGGGAAATCAACATGGATTCAGGAAAAGCAGATCGTGCGAAACTCAGTTAGCGCTTTTCGCCCACGATATTTTAGTCTCCGGGGAAGACAACATTCCAGTAGACGCGATTTTTCTTGATTTCAAAAAGGCATTTGATAAAGTACCCCACGGAAAGTTAATATTAAAACTGAAATCTTATGGTCTAGACGAAGATGTCATTTCCTGGATTAGAGAATTTTTGAGCGACCGCGTCCAAAGAGTAGTATTAGACGGTGCAGTCTCCAATGAGGTTAGAGTGACTTCTGGCGTTCCTCAGGGTAGTGTCATTGGCCCACTCCTATTCCTTCTTTATATAAACGACATTGGCGAAGTAGTGCAGAGTAAGTTACGATTATTTGCAGACGACGCTGTAGTTTACAGAGAAATTCGTTCCAGCAAAGATATAGATGAACTAACGAATGACCTTGCTGCTATCCAAGCTTGGTGCGATGCTTGGCGGTTAGAATTAAATTTGGAAAAATGCGTCGTAATGAATTTCTGGAAGAAGAATAACTCCCTACAGCGTAACTATGTCATTCGGGGCGCGCAGTTAAAGGCAGTTGAATCTGTGAAATATCTAGGGGTTAGACTCAATAATGATCTATCGTGGAATAAACATATTCGAGAAATAACCGGTCAAGCTAATCGTAAAATGGGTTTTGTTAAAAGAATATTAGGAAAGTGCGACGACAAAGTGAGAGAAATTAGCTACTTTTCCCTCGTTAGACCACATTTGGAATACGCTGCCAGTGTTTGGGACCCTCATGAAAAAGGCTTAATAACAGAGTTAGAACGCGTGCAAAGAAGAGCTGCCAGGTATGTGAAAGGTCGTTACGATAGTCTTGTTAGTGTAACTGACCTCTTACATAAACTCGGATGGGAATCTCTGTCGGACCGTAGATTGAAAAATAGACTAAACCTTTTAGATAAATTCAAGAGCAGTGTCTTTTCTGACGAAGTTAACCATATCTTGCGGACGCCAACGTACTACGGAAGATCAGATCATATAAATAAAATAAGAGAGATAGATTGCAGAACAGACAGATTCCGAATGTCATTTTTTCCACGATCAATAAGAGATTATAACGGCAGCAATAGAACGCGTAAATAGATTGCATGACTTGTAGTGTAGCCTACTAACCTATGTAAAACTTACTGCATGTTTCTGAATTTCTATTCTATATTCTATTTCTAACAGCATATAGTAGTATAGCTTGTTATTATACGGGACGTTTCTTGGACGGTGTGGTGTGCATGTGGGAGTCCAAATGCATGCTGCATGCTGGTGATTGATCACCCCCTGCCAAACACCCTAAAGGTGGCTCGCAGGGTAATTTGTAGATGTAGATGTAGGCTTAAAAACAGAGTTAGAACGCGTGCAAAGACGAGCTGCCATGTAAGTGAAAAGTCGTTACGATAAGTTTGTCAGGGTAACTGAAGTCTTAGATAAACACGGACGGGAATCTTTGTCAGACCGCAAGTTGAAAAATCGACAAAACCTATGTGATGAATTCAAGAGCAGTGCACGTGGGCCGTTTTTAAAGCTCCGATGGGTCATGAACAGGAAACGAAATGATCGATTAAAAATTATTTCATTGGTAAAATGTCCCATTGAAATTGTTCAAGGAGCAGTTGGGCTGCATCTGCGCTGAGATGACGGTCACTATCATGGATCAGAGCACTTACTTAGGACCCCATGTCTCTTCTTTCGTTTTGAATGGGAATAGACGTAATATTTCACACTGTTTCACAATCTAGCCACAGTGGATTAAAACATTCTCTTTTATCAGCAAAAAGGAGAAGACATGTCATAGCTGAAGACATTCGATGAGTTTTCTGGCTGTCGCTCCGTAGTGCACAATTGGCGGGAGAATCAATTGAAGCAGTATAGTCAATGAGATTGCTACTAGCCTTAAACTAATAACTTACGGTCAAAAATAACTTGAGCGTGTGGTGCGCAGGATGTGTAGTTGCTCTATCCGCGCAGTACCCGCCTGTGGCTTGTATTGTTTTTGCTGAGCTGACCGGAGGTTGAAAAAAATACGGCTCTCGTATTTTCTGACTAATTGTAAGTTAGACATATGATACGAACGCCAACATACTGCGATAGGTCAGATCATACAAATAAAATAAGAGAGATACATTGTGAGGCACGATGGTCTGATGAAGACAATCGTTGAAGGACTAGTGGAAGGGAAAAAGGGCAAGGGACGGCCCCGAATGAGTTATATATAGGACAGGTTATAAAGGATGTAAAAGAGAAGAAATATGTAGCTATGAAAAGATTAGCGGATAGGAGAGAGAAATGGAGAGCTGCGTCAAACCAATCTCAGGATTGTTGACTAATGATGATGATGATGAGGCGATAATACAAACAGATTCACGAGGTATTTTTTCGACGATTAATAAAAGACTATGACGACGGCGTTAAAAGTAACAAATAGATAAGATGACTTGTATTGTAGCTTACTAACTTATGTATTCCAGTACGCATGTTTCTGAATTTTCTCATTATTTTTCACAGCATATTTGGTAGATTCTAGCTTCGTTGGCAGTAATCGTCGATGAGTAGTTGACAAGGTTTGCCTTTGAATGAATGTGGTGGTATAATTTGTTCGTACGTGTAACGTTTTTTTACCGTGCATAAGGGAATCCTATTGCATGCTGCATGCTAATTATTGATCATCCCCTGCCAAACACCCAAGAGGTGCCTCGCAGGGTATTATGTTGATGTATATATTAGATGTGTATATGTATTTAGGGAAAGCAAAATTAATATGCTAAACTTTTTGTCCTGAATTGTTTTTCATTTAGATCGGCGGTGGCCATGTGGTCGGGAAAAAAGGTTGTCTTACACTTTAATAAACAGCTCTTCATGAAATGAAGAAACAGTCACGTACTAAATATTGCAATTAAAATCGGGCGCAAGAGCTCGACGCGTTTGAACTAGGCCGTAGCCAGGGGGGGGATCAAGGGGGATTGATTCCCCCCCGAAATGAAAAAAATTAAATAGATACTTTATGCTCGCTTGGTGCTCACACGACGATATTATATAGTGGTGCATGGACATCTAGTAGTCCAATGCGACTTAAGTCAATAATTATCTGAGCGAATTTGTAGCTGCAGTGTGTGTAGTTGTAGTGCAGTGTGTGAAATGATAGTGCTGTGAATTAGTAGAGAGGTGAGTGACTTATGAGCCTAATGAGGGACCGCAGAATTGACATCGACACCGAGGAGTTAATTCATTTGGTAGCTGCAAAAAAAGCTAGAAGGCTAAATTAAATTTTATAATAATATTTTTATATTTTCCTTTAACGGTTTGTAATATATATGTATATTTAATCGTATACGATATTTTATTTATCTTATAAAAATAACTTTATGTTTGTCTACTATTCCACCGAAAATATTTTCTGGCTACGGCCCTGCGTTTGATGGCACCAGATTATGTGCCCGCGGAACCGAACTAAGCATTTTGAGCAGCGAAGCCTACACCAGCGTCACCTTGAGACAGGAGACGACAGCAAAGAAGAGGGGCGGAAGGCTTTGGAAAGGAAGCGACGAACGGAGTAACTTGAGTTTTCCATGAGAGAAGTTCGAGAAAGATCTTTGAAGAGTTTCATTTTTTAATTTTTTTCCTTCGGTTTAATTCTCGGGCGAAGGTGAGATAAGAAGCAGTGATTTAGACGTAATTTATTACGACCGCGCGGCAGAGACGACTACGCGACGAAGTGAGAAGAGGCGGCCGTCTACTTCTCCTTCCGTCTGGTTCCTTCGCCAGCCTGTCCAATGGACAGTGTCCATCCCCCAACGACGACGTGTGGCGTAACCATGATCCTTTTGGTGAGGATGGAGGGTTCTGGGTCAGGGGAATTTTTTGAAAAATGACTCATCTGAATGACTCAAATGAACTTCCTCCCATGATATTAAAGAATGACCTTTAACATTTATCAGATGCAGTTATTATACGTCAAAAGAATACAATATTTTTCATTTTTTTATTTTTCTGAGGCTTTGGGGGGGGGGGGGGGATTTATGCCCTCATCCCCCCCTCATAGTTACGCCACTGATGAGGACCACAACGTGCACGCACATCGCACGGTCATAAAAATATTACGGATAATAGCAAAATGTAATAAGACAAATCTTTCCATTGGTTAGTAATTACTGACTCAGTTGAAGACATTTAGACTCTAAAAATGAAGACATGGGCTGCATAAATAGTCACTTAGAAATTTTTTTTGCATTTAGACGATTCAGGAATTGCAATGGTGAAATACCCACCCAGGTGGGACTCGAACCCGTAATCCAAAGGTGTCGGTCCGTCGGGCCGGATTGCGAATCTGGTATATCTCATGTTTGGATCTGTGTTCCAGAATTCGCAGTATTTCATATTTACGTGGTAGTGAAAAAGGGAAAGGGAACAGTAGGATAAGTTATGGATGAAGCTCGTGATCAACGCCTCCTGAAAGTGAAGAAAGCTCGTGGGGGCACGATAATTCATGCTATTGAAAGACTTCACGCCGTCACACTTGGACACCCGATTAATAATCCGATGTTTAAAACTAGGTATGATTCTCTCGAGGTAAAATATAACTCTTCTTCGAGACTTGCCGTGGACATTCGTGAAGATTTAGCTGAGTATATAACGTGGAATTCGATGAAGAATTCAGTATTATCAATCGCGTCGATGAGCTTTATTGCGAAATCAAAGCGGAGGCAAGTCAGTTGCTACCCAAGTTAATTATGGTGACACGGGGCCGTCTATCAAAAACGTTAGCAAAACACGTGAGACTTCATCAGTGAGGACGGCACAGAAATCGCCCAACTGGCAACACCGCCGCGACGCTTCCCTCTCGCTCGCGCTTACTCTGACGCGGCGCTTGGCCAAACCACGATCGCTCCGACGGCCCATCCAGTGACTGGGTCACCGGGGGAAGTGTGCGTTGATAAAAAGAAAAAGAGGGAAAGAACGCTTGTGGGAAGATGACTGGGCGATTTAGGTGGCAAACTCCTTACCGTCCCTATTCTGTGTCCTTACTTCCGTCGCGTCGTGTCGATGACCGATATCCGCCAGCCGGTGGGGTGATGTGGCCACACGGCGAACCATGGGTAGGGGTGGAGCCTGGCGCGTCTAGTAGTACATCTACGTCTACCTAATACCCTGAGAGCCACCTCTAGGGTGTTTGGCAGGGGGTGATCAATCACCAGCATGCAGCATGCAATTGGACTCCAACATGCACGCCACACAGTACAAAATACGTCACGCATACTAACAAATTATACTACTATATGCTGTTAGAAATAATAATAAAATTAAGAAACATGCATTAAGTTTTACATAGGTTAGTTGGCTACACCACAAGTCATGCAATATATTTATGAGTTCTATCGCTGCCGTTATAATCTCTTATCGATCGTGGAAAAAATGACATTCTGAATCTGTCTGTTCTACAATCTATCTCTCTTATTTTATTTATATGATCTGATCTTCCGTAGTATGTTGGCGTCCGTGAGATATGGTTAACTTCGTCAGAAAAGACACTGCTTTCGAATTTATCTAAAAGGTTTAGTCTATTTTTCAATCTATGGTCCGACAGAGATTCCCATCCGAGTTTATCTAAGAGGTCAGTTACAGTTAGTGTATATGGTCTAACTAGAAGATTAATAAAATAATAAAAAAGAAAGGCGTTTTTAATCTAGGGAGGGGCACTGACCAGACAGGACGGAAATTTAGGGAACGCTTCAAAGGAAATGAAGCGTGAGATAGAAATGAAGACCCATCGTATCTCTCCGCCAAGCGAGACGCAACAAAGAATTATCGGGCGAGACACAACAAAGTGATTTTGAACCAGATATTACCACTTGGGAAACAACGGACGGAGGCATTGGAGGAAATGAAAATTTTGAAAAGTGTCCGTCGCGACGAAGTGTTCGCTAACGAATTTTTGTACACCTCCCACCCCCCTTTTCTAAACCTTCATCCATTGCAACGCATGCTCCCGATGGTGGACATCTCCAAACCTGACGTTATCAGTTCCATCAACGTTGGAGTCAAGGGGACCACAGATAATAACAGTTTTTAATAGTATTTCGGGGCTCTCTCTCCACCGTTACGCTGGCAAACCTTCCCCAGACGTCATTCTTTCATTTCAGTGATGCCTATCAACGCCCTCCGCTCACCATTCACATGAATGAGTCAGTCATCGATCACAACCAATGCCGATCACGACCGATAGCATTCATTACCGATACTGGTCACGAACGATGATAATCACGACCGATGTTAATCGCGACCGACACCATTGAAACCACCAAATTACGCTGCAATAACTAACAAGAAACAAAACGGGCGCTGGACAGGGGAAAGGACAACACAGCGTGAAGACTGACGCACGTGTTGCGACAGCATTTCAGACGGAAAGAGAAGCAGGAAGAGGAAGCTCTCTCTCCACCGTTACGCTGGCAAACCTTCCCCAGACGTCATTCTTTCATTTCAGTGATGCCTATCAACGCCCTCCGCTCACCATTCACATGAATGAGTCAGTCATCGATCACAACCAATGCCGATCACGACCGATAGCATTCATTACCGATACTGGTCACGAACGATGATAATCACGACCGATGTTAATCGCGACCGACACCATTGAAACCACCAAATTACGCTGCAATAACTAACAAGAAACAAAACGGGCGCTGGACAGGGGAAAGGACAACACAGCGTGAAGACTGACGCACGTGTTGCGACAGCATTTCAGACGGAAAGAGAAGCAGACGCCCACCGCTCCTCACTTCGGGATGTCGCAGAGGAATTTATGGTCTAAGTTCGACAAATACACGTCGAAACATTCGAATTTCGATTGTCATCTGTTTTAAATAGGTAGGCATATATTTGTGTGCTTCCTAATGGGGATGGTAAGCAAATTTTCTTATATATATAGTTTTTTTTACATATAAAGACGTGAGAGGCCAAGGGGTACAAGTGATTATTTTCTCAACAGAGTTAGGTAAAGTTAATTGTTAGAAGACATACACAAAAACTTGGTTACCAAGGGATACGAGTAAGTCTCTGTTCCCTGCTGACATCGAGTGGAAAATCAAATGCACTACTAAATAGCCAGTTGATCTCGTTTGTTTTCTATAGATAATTTCTCTACCTAACTCTGTATTATAAAAGAAAGCACTTGTACCTATTGGCTTCTCACCCACTCATATACTATACATATATTTTTTCTCATATTTTAGCTGCTAATATTTGGTTAGTGCTGTAAATTTCTGTGCAATGGTTATAATAGTTATCAAGGAATTGCTATTGACGGTTCATGAAGCGTTCCTTGCCATTTTATCCTACACATTTGCACGTTGTTCTAAGAAACACGTCTTATCAGAATGCTTATCGAAAAGTTTTAGCCGCTTCATCCAGCGGAGTGATGCCACACGATATCTTTACATGCAATTATCTACCGACCCCGGGCCTATGTGGAAGAAAGCCGTGGTACTTTGTCCACATTTCTTGTTTAGTTTCAGAAAACAACATCTTTGTTCAAATCCCGAGCATCTCTTACGACAGCATTTCAGACGGAATGAGAAGTAGACGCCCTCCGCTCCTCACTTTGGATTGTCGCAGAGGAATAATAAAAAAAGGAAGGAATTTTTAATCTCGGGAGAGGAACTGACCAGACAGGAAGGAAATTATCAGACGAGACACAACAAAGGGATTTTGAACCAGATAGTACCACTTAGAAAACAAAGGCTGGAGGCATTGAAGATAATTACGGACCAATACTCCGACCTGCTTACCCCGTCTACAACGTATAAACCAAACATCTTCCTTTCCGATTCTACCTCCCCAATATTTGGTGTCTATATTTTCGATGTCCACCGTTATCAACTAAATTTTTCATTTTACATCGACGTAATAAGCAAATTCCACGAAGTCACGTACTAAACAGCAGAGCGCAGGGTATTTTTTCAATAACTGCAATTAAGTGATTGTTGCACTCGCGAGGAAAAGCATTGGAAATTAATGAATTCGATCGAATACCTCTTCACGGAAATAAATTTCGGTTAGCAGCCTTAATCAGCCATAGTTGATTTTCCATTAAGATTCGGCCCGTGCCTCGGTCAGTGAATTTTGTGATCCCGTTCAAATACGGGGTCTGTTGTGGCTGACTGGTGAATCTACATACTATAAAACCCACTTCCGACCACTCACTGACTGACTGATTCACTCACTCATATCAATGTCTAAGGTGTACGAGACGAGAAACAACAAAAAATCACAGCGAAAAATGGACCCCCTCTAGCACGAATATTGCAAAAGAGTCTAGAGCAATCCCCTTTCCCACCAGATCGTCTGAAACCCTAAGGAAAATTTGTCGAAACGCTATAAACAATAATTTTTATATATGTTGCAGTGTTGCCAACTGCCCCAATTACTCTGATTATTGTGGGCGTTAGAGGATCAAAAAATGATAGTGATGGAGAATTTTAACACAGTGGAGAGGATGGCACGTTAATACTACGCATGATTCATGGCACCGATGACATTGCGGCAGAATTAGTTCACACCTTGTATAAGTGATACATCCTGGAAGCCAAGAACTGTTTGGTAAACCTAGGATTCAATTGAAGAAGGTTAGATATCACTGAAAACAACGATCCATAAGCAGGTGTCTCATGGTCGAATTTGTACACGAATTTTTGTATTAAATTTCGATACAACAGACGCGCACCGTCTCCATCGATCAAATTTTCATCCCACTAGCTTTTGTTCCAATCGTTTGCATTAAACTCAGTTTCGTCCAACAGGATGGGAAAGGTTCCAACTGGATGAAACCAACCAACCACAGGGCATATGAAAAGATAAGCATCGCTAAGCTCTGTCGCATAGGTCATCACCACGGACTTAGAATAATCTTAATCACTTATGCATCACCTCCATGACAAAGGGTCTAGCCGGTTAAGATGGTGAAAAGTGCCCCCCGATGTTTTGAAAAATAAAAAATATACTCTTAAAGTGCATCAAAAATTATGTGTTTGCCCAAAGTTTCAGGCCTTAACAATGGATAATAACCCAAAAAAAAAATTGAAACACGATTTTTAGTTTTTTGACTACATATCCAGTTTTTATTTTTGTGAAATCGTCATCTTGATTTTAAAATGTAAATACAATTACGTTCTACCACTCTGATTTTTTTCAAAATTTTTAGACCGAAAACTAAACTTTTACATAAGTTGGAAATATTCAAAATTAAATTTAAAAATTTAGGAAACAATAGACACGCCG
The DNA here is from genome assembly GCF_921293095.1 of Ischnura elegans. Taxonomy (NCBI): domain Eukaryota; kingdom Metazoa; phylum Arthropoda; class Insecta; order Odonata; family Coenagrionidae; genus Ischnura; species Ischnura elegans. The sequence goes on from NC_060253.1 coordinate 29,062,039, forward strand.
AAAAAAAATATGTTGTTACCCCTACATCAAAGTATATTCCTAATTTTTTTTTCAGATTTTTAAAATTGGTGGAACACTGTCAAAAACACGAATAACTGCTTTCCGCCATTTGCATCTATGTATTCCAGGGGGATATTTGAATTGATTTTTGAGAGCAACGATTGTTGATCAGTTTGTAATATTATTAATTGAGGCTACAGATTAGCATAAACAATTCCGATCACATTTAGATTAGTCGTAATTATTGGTTATAACCATACTGCTAAGCTTTAAGTTCGTCTTCCAGCTTCGAGGAATACAATGACTGCCGTAAATGTTTTTCTTTCATCTCTCCTGACTTTAATTACCCTTGACGTTATCGCCAGCATTTGAGCCAATTTCTTAATTACTGCGCGTATATGAAAGAAGTGGTGATAATTAGTACATCGTCTTTTCAAATATGAATCAAATCCGTTTCACACGGGGAAAATCTTTGCGCAGGTTAGCATAGAAAATATTTGTTGTATGCGAGAATCCGAGCCTGCAATTAGAGCAGGGGCTATTTTCCATCTCACAACAGTGCATTCTCTCGTGCGTTCTAGCAATTCACCGCTTTACAAGACGCAATTTTGACTGCGCCTTCATGCATACGTAATTTTGCGCAATGAAGTTACCCGAGTAAAACGGCCTTAAGACTGGTACAGCATTTACGGCACAAAATATCATTAATAAAGACAACTTCATTAATTTCCTTCGAAATTCATTCATAAACTAAGCTGTGTCAAGCAACTTTTTGTTTCTGGTTATTTCCTTTCAATGAATGCCACACCTTACTCATTTTCATCCATATTCTGTCTCCTTGTAGTCATGATTGACTCTTAGAACAGATATATTGGCTTTACCGTAATACTCTACCTATGAAGTTAAAAACGATCCATATTTGAAAAACCAAGAAATAGAATGGGTTTGCAATTTAAATCTGAATTCATATGTTACGGTAGCTAAGCTTTATCGCAAAATGATTTCTTTATGTTACATTTAAAAAATAATTTAAACGATATCTCCATTATATGATACCATTCATAGAAAAGAGAAATTATTTAATCGAAAATACTCTATGGATAAATTGTTACGATAAAAATTTCGTTATACTATCGTTAACAGCACAATCTCTATCCCTATCAGTTGTTTACTATCGTAGATATTATCTCTTCGCGTTCTTCAACTCAGTAATGAAATGCTCTATAACTCAAATTTGTGAGGTATAGGGCAGCTACCAGGTTCCAAGGGGACACAATAATTGCACTTTTCTCAAGCTCAAATGCCACCAATGCTCCTACCGAATGTGGTAACTCTGGTACCTTTCCTGTCTCAGCGGATACCCGGTTTCAACGGACGAGATCCTTCGACTGCCCCACTTATTTGCCTGAAACTTTAGGGATACACATAATTTTGGATGCACATTAAGTGTATATTTTTTATTTTTCAAAACATCGGGGGGCACTTTTCACCATCCTAACCGGCTAGACCCTTTGTAATCGCCCATTTCGTGGCGTGATGAGGTCCTAAAATGCTCGTGATGAGGGCGGCCAGATTTGTGATGAGTTGTTACGACGGTAGACGCGATCATGAGAATAAAATAAAAGAAATAGACTGCAAAACAGAGAGATTTAAAATGTCATTCTTCCCTCGTACTATTAAGGATAGCAACGTTGTCTCAATTGATAGGATTAATGGCATCGCTCGCTAGGATCACTCATTGCATGTTTTTTCATAGTTCTAGCCTTGCATGTATTTGCTCTAGGAATTACTAACCATTAGCAATTTTTTTATGAATAAGCATGTATATTTTTCTAGTGTGCGTAATATTTCTATGACCGTGTGGTGTCCATGTGGAGGTCGTCTTGCATGCTGCATGTTGGTGATTTTTCACCCCCTGCCAAACACCCTAAAGGTGGCTCGTAGGGTATTATGTAGAGGTATATGTAGATGTAAAAGTGAGATAAATTGGTCTCAAGAGGTGATGATAAGTCTCACCGTGGATATCCATGTACGAAGGAAGCGATGTTTTATAATCGCAATGAAGGAAGTATTTTGGAAAAAAATAAAAGATTTACTGAAGGCATCGAGACCTAAATATAGAGATAAGCTTTATCGAAGGAATGCGATTGCCTAAAGCTGCTGGAGAAATGACTACTTTTGAATCACTGAAGCCGCCCGTTTCGATAATAGGGTAGATTCCTTCATCAAAGAAAACGAAGGGCATTGATTGCGATTCGTTACCCACCATTAGTGTATTCATAATATACAAATTATTTGGTTTTAAAAATACCGGTTTAGACGAATGGCAATGGTCAATTTTATCCTCATTTGAAAAAGGCCAGATTGGTGCCAATGCAATGCCACTCCACGCGACGTCACAGGGACCTAGTTTCTATACGAGTAGAAAGGAGTTTTACATCGTCTGAGATTACCAATGCATGCATGAGGACAGAGCTCAGGGAAACATGTCTTAATTATCACCTATTAAAACTGGCTAAGGTCGGAAAGTTTTCTTCGTTTGATAAGGTATTAATAATCCTTATTTAAGCCAAGCGCTACCAGCCAGCAGGGTACTCTGCTACCTGCTAGCATCCTGCGTCGTATCAGCGCTCAAAGCCTAGCCCCAAGGTCACCGCACTTGCGGCAGCGGGAACCATAACGACGTCACACGGCGTTTTCCCAGCATTCATACTTATCCGTCGCGTTTTCGCGCGCTTGAAAATTTTCACTTTTCATTTAATCACGAAAAATACATATCATCACTTAAAAATCTAAAAGCGTGAAATAGGTATGTACTCCAGGAGTAATAGTCTTTCGATTTAGGCAATAAAAAATAATAGGAAACCACCCTTTTATGGCAATAGGCCAAGGACCTTTTTGCAACAGCTTGATTCGTAGAGAAAAAAATGATTTCAACGAACATTTACAGCGCTACGGCGGCTTAGTCATAACGTCATCACAACTACCATGTTCAAACCTTTCTGATTTCATTTTCCTTGCGGGAATATGCTGCATCATTTTTGTGCCCTGGCGTTTTATTCTGCCCTCAACTTTGATGACTATGAGTAAATGTCCCTATACTATAGGTTCGATCTTAATCTGCCAGGTAATTGTTCAAAACCGTCCCTCAATCAGTCATACACGTAAGTAAGACGTGTGGAATCCGCAAGGGGTGACTGCATTCGAAATCGATTTGATTAGTTCAGTTACGGGAAGGAACATAACGCTGTGTAGTGTAAAAAAAAACGATTTTGTTATGTTTGCTATGCGTCGCGTTGGTAAAATCGCTCTACTCTGAACGACTGATTTATTTCGGTGGTATTGGAAATTAAAATTTTCAATTTTTTGAATCTATTAAGAGTATTATAGTTTCAATCTATATATATAAAAGAAAGTCGAAAATCGTGTTAGTTAGAACACTTATAACTCGAGAACGGCTGCACCGATTTCAATGAGATTTGGTTCTTTGGATTCGTCTCAGGCGGGGTTAACATATAGGCCATTAAAAAAAGGATAATTTCACAAAAAAAAATTCATCTCTTTCCTTTGGACATGCTTTTAGGAGTTATAGTAACACGACAATTGATAAGTCGGTCAAAACTACAAATTAAATAATTTGTTTTGTTTTTACCACTTTAATAACTGAATTTAGTAACAATATAACATTTTAATTACTAAATATATTCAAAATATTAATCAAATTGAAATTACATTTAAAAAATTTAATTCGAGCTGATTGTAAGCCCAGCCGCGGCCCAGCTCGAGTTGACACTTCACTACCGTGTTTGTAAACAAATCTCCAAGCAATTGTTGACAAACGGTAATGTCCGTGTTCCTGTCGAGGAATCGAGTAGTTTTAACTCATTTCCTTGAAAATTTCGATTGCAAATCAGTTACAGCGAAAGGTGAGCTCATCAACAAAGAGTTCCAGAATATGATTGATCACCAAAAGAATCAAAGATGGTTGATTTAGCGAGCAAGAACGAAGATGTGGATGACTAAAACGAGGTAAATTCAAATAGTTCGTACTCTGCATGGATTCGAATCTTTTAAATGTGTAACAAACGAAGACGAAATCACCAACTATCTATCTGAATATTTTAAGTCCTTGGACGTACCTGGCTTACCAAGGCACGATTTACAGAGAAATGTAGTTTCTGTGCTCATGATCTTTCGAAGCCTAAACCAACCATAACTATCCAACGGAACGTGTTTTATCATTAAAAAAATTGGTGATGAATGTGATTCACGCAACTTTACTCAAAGGAAAATTCAAAGGTTAGGAAGTCCTCATTCTGTAGATTCCATGATCTCAACTCATATGCCCTTTTGAGCTTAAACGTATTCAATTTACAATTCGTGTTGCATTCGTGATAACGATTAAAAAATCGCATGGTCATTCTTTCAGTTTTTGTGTTGTTTGTGCTCATGTGCTAATGAAAACCCATGATTTTCTCATGGTCAATTTAGCGTGCTATGTTCACGAGTCGATAAACCATCCTCTGTATTTCTTCCTTCGCTTCAAGTGCGTAGCTAGGATAGGGGGTTTTGGTCGCAGCTAATACCACGCGTCTGTAGGGTATAGAAAACTCGCTAAGGTAAGCGGGAAGTGTGGGGGCACTTCCCCCAGACATTTTTTAAGATAAATGGATCAAAATAGTGGGTTTTGTGGCTGTGTGAATAGTTAAATATGTTTTGTTTGTTAGTCATCCGTCCCCCAAATATTAATAACAAAATCTTTCATAAAAAAATTCTCTAAGCTCTCGCTTACCTTAGCGAGTTTTCTATACCCTACAGACCGTAAATTAGGCAGGTTTTCTTTCTGTTTTTCAGTTTTTCTCAAGTTCAATTCCATGAAGATTAATGTCGGCGCGAACTGTGTAAGACCAACGTTAGAGTGGGGAAAGAACTCTAGACTCATGCTGTTTACATTCATGCTGTTGTGTTTTGTCAGTACTCTTTCCATTACGTTTCCGCCTTATTGCCAATTCTCTACCAGAAAAACACCAGAATCTGTAAAGTTAAACAATGTTCGCCGTCCACTGTGTCTCATTTGGCTGGTGTCCTTACTATAGCCATCCGTCATATTTCATTTATTCGTTGTAGAGAGCTTGTTTTAAATATCTTTGACGGAAGAAAGTTTTACTTTATGCATCGTAAATAATTAGAAATGCCTATTGTCTTATACAAAAAATATGATGAAATTGGCCTCAATCATTCACGTTAAAGTGACTTGAAAAAATTGAAATTGAACCGTGCCTAAATCGGAAACAACGGTCACATTTTCCAATCCATTGTTCTTGAAATGTGGCCTGATATTTATGCATATATTTATTCCCACGTCGCTCCAAGAGCAACACGACGGAAGTTATTACCTACTCGCCGAGAAAACGTTACGTAAATTAGGTAGGTTTTTCTCTCTGAAAATAGTTTTTTTTTTCAAGTTCAATTCCATGAAGATTAATGTCAGCGCGAACTGTGCAAGACCGCCCGAGTTGGGCTTTGGCGTGAGGGGAGAACTGAGGCGGAGAGTCGTAAAATAATAGCCGAGCGTTGAAAATCACTCCGCCACTGCTTCCTCTTCGTGCCCGCTTCCTTTCCGCGTGGAAAACGATGCAAACGATCCTCTCCCGCGTTGGCTTGGCACCAAGAGTGGCGCGCCCAACCCACACGACTCGGAGGGATTGAAAAAAAGCACGCTCACTGCCGAGCGGCACGCGAGGAAATGGAATTCCGCCACTTGTGTGTGTGCCTGTGTGTGTTTGTTTTTTTTTATTTGCCCCTCGCCGAAAAAAAGAGGAGATGAAAGGGGGATAAAAGAGAGTTCGTCTTCTCGTTCGGAATAAAGTTCTGGAGATCGCTTTTCGGTTTGGGGTACGAGAGGGTGGTTTTTGGGAGATGTCCGAGTACGAAGGTCGGCACATGGAAGTTTTTCCGCCGAAAGGGGGAAATGGGGAAATTAGGGGCCCATATTGGAAATTCATTCAATAACGACGGTTGCTGCTAATAAATACCTCTCAGTACAGTGCCGTAGCCAGGAATTTCTTTCTTGGGGATCCATAACCGGGAGGGAAAATTTTTGAAAAACAGGCTTCTAAGTAGATGGTTTTAAACTTATTTTTACACTTCATTTGTTAAAGGAAAAACTTTATTTGTTAAAGAAATATTTTGTAAATTTACTAGTTTTCAATATTATGTTTTCTTTTATAAAGGAAAATAATTGTGATTTTATATTTCGAGGGGGGTCCGGACCCCCTGTACCCCCTTCCCCGGCTACACCACTGTCTCATTGATGCTTTGAAAATATTAACTATTTTTTAACCTCTGTGTAGCAGCAAGACTTATATGAACAATAGGAAGAAAATTAATTCTCTCGTCTGTAAACGGATGTTTGAATATACGAATGTCATTGAAAGTTACAAATTATGTTATACCATTCCATGGTGTGTCCTGTAAATAGATAGACATTTTTGAATTGTTTTAAATGAATATTGTACTTTGAGTATGTATTATTCTCTAGTATTTTAGTAGAAAACTATACCATATTTCGAAAAAAGTTGAATTAAAGATAGAATATGACTTTTCTTCTTTTCATTTGATGACATTCATAGCAATAAATGAACAAAACTAACATTCCAGATGAACACACTAAAAGGGGTGAAGTGGTCAATGGTATCAAAAATAAGTTTACACTAAACAAAAATACAGCCTGTCGTGAAATTTTTTTTATGTCAACGTGTCATTCGTTTTAAGCTTAAATAATAAAATAGTCAGGATGTATACAAAGGTCTTAGAGAACATTTTCCGTTTACTCAGTCATGAAAATTATGTCAGTATTATCTCAAATGTAAAACTTTTGCAGACGTGGCAATACACTTCCCCACATCTGTGCTCCCTCTTATCCTTCAGCGTGGAGTACACCTTAAGGCCTGGTTACACGGTACATTAGAATGTACAAGGTACATTTTTCTGAATGGTTTTCTGAACAGATTCTTGTACATTCACATGGACAAGATCCACGAATAGGTGGTTACACGGTACATTTTTTCGAACATTTTTAAATGCGCAACAAATTATTTCAATTTAAAATATAAATGCAAACTTTTTTAAAAGTACTAGAATAATACGATCCTTACCTCAAATGTACTTGCCAAAAAATTCGCCGATGAATAATATTTTATAGCTGAGATGTGAGTCTTTAAAAATAATATTCATCGACCGTTTGAAAACACGTGACGGAGCGTGCGCGCGTTACATCACGGCACGGTATCCACTGATGACAGACTGAGGAAGTGGATAGAAAAACTGTCTATGTAGGGACTCAAACGTAAATTTGGCGAATATATGGCTGTTTTAACGACAAACTTCGGATTGTGTACATATTGGGTTGCCAAGGCGTTGTTGAAATAAATAAAGGCGATTGTTTGGGGAGCTTTGGAAAGATTAAAATAAGTTGATTGCAGGTTGTGATCTACGTTACACACCTACATCATTTGATTAATGCAGTAAGTGTATTGCAGCATGAACCTTCAATAGAAAAACGTGTGAAAACCATATACATCGTGCGTCCCATAAAACCATATAAAGTGCCCCGTCGTCTAGTACCTCTATTTACTCGCCGCAGACGTTTTTTGCTTGTGTTCGAAGGGACAAAAATAAGAGTAATGAGTGGTTGATGATCCACAGAATGGAGTCAAATACATTATCTATATTGTCAACGGGATATCCTCAACGTAAGTACACTATTAAATCAGGGTTACCGCAGGATTTTATCAAGTTACTTATTTCACTTTGTAAACAACTCTATAAATGTTCCTATCATTCAAGTTGTAGGATCGAATTATAAGGAAAGTGGCTGTTTACGAGAATAAATACTGATTACGATTAAACCAAGGGGAAAAATAAGGAATGTAATGGGCGGCCGGCCTCATATAATGATATAATAAACAGGACATAATAAAGGCAGTTGAATTTTAGACTTGAAAGCGAGTGTGTCGTGATTTCTCTCCATCCTTCTCCTGTGAATCGGCGCACGCTACAGGAATATACGAGAAATATGAGGCTTTTGGAAAGGTAAATTCAATATTTATTACTGCGATGCCCATAACGTTTGCTGCATGTCAACGCAACACGTAAAATTTCGACTCGTTTTGCAGTCGGTCTCGATTCAAAAACAGGAACTCGAGTAAATACAGCGTAAATAGTACTTGAAACTTATTTCTTTGTCTATCAAATGCTTTTTTATGACCTTTTAACGATCATTTGGTTCTCAGTCTTGGAAAATTCTCGCGGTTCATACATCCAGCGCCTTTCCCTCTGATCCTTCCTTTTACCCATCCCCTTTTCTTCTGATCCATCCTTTCGCTACCCATATCCAACCAGTGAACTATCCAAGTCAAGCAAGATGTCAAAATCAAAATAACTATCGGGGTCGTACGTAAACAAAGAAGTCGCCAATACAAGCCAGATGAACTCAATGTGTCGTTTTCGTAGTCTGCCCCAAGGTGACTCTGTTATGAGTCCAACTTGTGCGATTGTCTAAACGAAATTAGAACAGGCGTTCAGAAATTCATAGATTCTTACATTTTGCGTGGTTAGACGATGCATTTTCGCGTTCATTCTGAGAATCAGACATTCTCACATTTTCTTGTACATTCTGATGTACCGTGTAACCAGGCCTTTGGAGCAAGTAGTCTGTCTTTCATGCGGTCCACTGCCGCGCCCCCCACCTCACCTATTTCTTCTCCCTCCTCCTCCTCCCTTCACCGGATCCTTTACCCCTCCCCCCCCTTCCCTTCACATTCTGAGAAACGACCTAAGACGGGAGGGATGGAGATAACGACTTTCGAAACAATATTCATCCGCACCCTCCCCTCCAACCCCCCCCCCCCCCCACATTAAGAGGGGCAAGACGGTCGCGGGAGGGAGGGTAGAAAGACTTATGCATGCTCGAAAATGAGCGGAAGGATAGTGGGAGACGAAAAAATGGAGATGCCGCCGCCGAATTAAATTTAAATTTGGCTGAATGAAATCAGGCTGGCGTGGTGTTTCGCGCCTCTATAACGGCGGTGGTGTTAATGGCGACGCGCTCATTGGATGCATTCCAATCCGGCCAAAGTTTTTTTTTATTCAGACGAGGGTTGACCAGAAAGTAACGCACCATATTTGTTTCTTCGACAGTTATTTATTGCGCATTATGAGAATCATACACAAGAAAGAACGATGTTTCAACTACACACCCAATTTTTCCACGTAATCTCCGTCTCGTTCTAAAGCCTTCCTCGAGAGCGAAATAAGGGCGTGTATGAGCTCAACAATCGCCCCATGAGCGTTTGTGCTACCGGCTACTTCCAGCCAAGCGCATTCATATTGTTGGGTTCCTAGTTCACACTCCAATGAAAACAGGGAATAACTCAACTGGTTTTCAGGCATTTCATCGCACCTCGATTCTCTGCGTACGATCAATGAAAAAAAAGTTTTCTCTTGAATCAACTTCTTCTCCTCCAAACCCCGTAATAGTTTAGATGTCCAGGCTGATGGCACTTTTAAACACATTTTCTACCGACAAAACACATTAAACAGTGCCTAATTTATCTCCTCTATGAGTCTTTTGTATGCCTTTTACTCTTCTAGTCTAAGTAATCAATGGCAATTTATGTAAGCATAAATGATGCTTCCTTTCTCCAACGCACTCTGCATTGCCCAAGAGAAAAAATCATATATGTTAAAAAAGGGCCTTTAAAAAATAAAAGAAAATATATTAATAAAAAAGAACATATATCAATTAATTCAATAACAAAAAAAGAGAACAATAATTAGTGCTTCAACTTTCATCAATATTGTTTCTCCTGTTCCAATTTCATTAGATTTAAGTTTCCTATTTATCGTAAACAACATTTAATACTGACAACGGTACACATGCGCCATTTTTTTAAATTACCTTTGTCAACTGACTGGCTGGGGTGAGTTATTGACTCACCTGTACAGCTCTAAGTCGCGCCTTCCGCACGTTCATTGTATGCGGATATGAGCGCATTTGATTCGGAGGGCGATTGTTGAGCGCTTGTAAAGCGGAGGTATCGAAAATATCTTCCACGAATGGCATCCTGTGATGGCCCATACAAGTGGAAGTCCGAAGGAGCCAGTTCAGGGGTGTATAGTGGATTGGAATAAAGCTTGGACAGAATTTCATACAAGTATTTGAAGTTCAGCGTTGTTCCTTCTCTGCGCTGAAAGTAGGTTATTTTCAGATGGCCTTGGAAATCGTCTTTATCGCCGCTCCGTGAAAAACAAAATAAATTACCAAGTTTGGACGTGGTTTAACTTCCTCGCGCTGAGGCCGTCGCTCCCGACATGCTTGTCGCTCTTTCTTGCATTCCTTTCACTCTCAACCCTTGCCACATCTTTCGATAACGCCCGGAACCTATCCTACGCTCGTATCTCGTGTGTTTCACACTTAAGGCCAGTTTCATCAACGAGGATAATTGAATTAACTCGGATGATATTCTCCAAAAACCGAGATATTACAACAATCGCGTTTCACCAGATGCATTAACTAGGTTTTGGGCCGTTATCTCGGTTTATACTTTCTCTGACGATATTCAGCCGTTCAAAGCTTATTATCCGAGTTAATCTGAGGGCAGATGTAACGTGGCATGGTGCGCATGCAGCTTCATCAGCTCTCGGAAAAAACGAATTACAGCAAGGACGAATATCGACATTCTATTCGGAGACCACGTTCATTATGGATAAATTAGCGTGCAGATTATTTTAATAGATATTAATGGTCAAGTACATTTATTTACTCATCCCTAAATGGCAAATAAAACTGCAAAGGCAGTTCTCGCTCTCATTGAAGAAGACGAATTTTACTTGGAAGGGGTGGTGGAGGTTACCAATGCCGTATATTTTATAGCATTCGGAATGGCGAACACATCTCTAAACTGGTAGGGGTTCTAATGAATGGGCCTTAATTTGGCTGTAATTAATTAATTTTCACGCCGTACTTTTAACAAGCCTTATACAATAATGATGTATAATGCTAAAACAGCGCGGCATCTTCCATGTCGGGTAGTTAGTATAGTAGTACCGTCGTCGACTCTCACCCAGAGGGCCAGGGTTCGAGCATTAGCCATAGCAACTATTGCATGGCTTTTTTTGTCATCTTCATTTTGATCATACGGCGACAATTATATGAATAATTTTAATTGAAGCAAGATTACACATGAGGAACATTTTTTTATCATCATAATGGGGTACATTTCACACGTCACAATGGAGGCGGCAGGTAAGTACGAGCATTCATGAAGTGATAGTTGATACATTGTCTCATAATTGACGTTGTTGCGGGGTAAAATTATTGCAGAATTGTCCGTAATGTAGTTTTTTGATGCAATATCCCATCTTTTTGTGTAAATGACGGGAATGAAGGTAAACCTTTAAGGATTTCTTTCGTTCATTCCCTTGAGAACACGTTTGAATGATAAGGTCATGTATAATGAGAATTAAAATACAGGTAGAGGCGAAACCCATTTTTTCTTCCAGCAACAGATACTCAACATTATTTACTCAATGGTTTATCCAAAACTGTTCCATTTTCATCCCTTACCTCATTTGAATGTTAATGTAGAACTTCTTCAATGACGTCATGAACTTCACGACGAGCCTTTAACATCTAACAAATTTTCAGCAAAAGTGGAAGTACGTCGAAAGGAAATACATTGATTAAATTATGTTCAATGGTGTCGATTATTGTCAATGGCTTGACTTATTTAAGTTTAAATAACGGAAAATAATGTGGTTTGTTTTTCATCTGTTGTGCACCTACTCAGTTATTTTTATAACGACATTTTATTCCTATAATGACATACTTACAATTGTTTTACATATTTTTTTTTACAAAATAGACTTACCCTAACAGAATTTAGACAACATAGGTACTATCGTCTACAGCAGTGGCAGATATATGGGGGCTGAGGAGGCTATTGCCCCCTCTTGGCCATCCAATTTACCCTAGAGAAGGTAATTTTTTTCCGACCCCCGCTACTGCTGGAATTTTAACCCCCAATTAGCATCCTCCCTTGTCCCTATCCTGGATGCACCAATGGTCTTCAATAATATTTAGACACCCACGAGTTCCACTTATGATAAATCAAGGTGGCTAGAAGAGGATATAGTTACAGCTGAAAGTGGGGGAGGAAAATAGTGACGTCACGAAGTTAAAAAAAAACTATATACAGCAACGCAATGGGATCAACACATGAATATAATCAATTGACAGTTCACAGATGAGATCAATGCTTTCTTGAAATCTAGGATTATGCTTTGGGGGGGTTTGTGGGGGATTTAGGGAGGATAAGGGGGGTTATTGGGGGCTACCCCCCCAGGAAACGGAGATTTCAGGAGAAGTTTTGAAAAATAACGTGCCTTAACATGCCTTTTACATCATTTCGCCATTTAAAATTTAACTTCATGCAGATGCAGTTACTATATATCAAATCCAGACAAGATTTTCATATAATTTTTTTGATTACTCAGAGTCTTTGGGGGGGGGGGGATACATCCCCTCTTTCCCAATATTTTTCCCACTGGAAAGTGGAACCTACGGCAGGCTAGAAATTATAAAGCTGGAATAGCAAAGCTAAAATTCGATATGCAAGGAATCAGCGAAATGAAGTGACCTGATAAGGGAGACTTTTGGAGTCGAATCTATAAGGTTATAGGCAAGGGATATCAAAACAGCAATGCTGGGGTTGGGATAAGCCTTAGAAAGAGCCCGTAAATGCGTGTGAAAGGTTTTCAACAGTAAAATGAAAGGATAGTAATGGTATAATGTTAGAACGTAGGTTTCCGCGGCGATGGTTTGATCTCTGCATTTCTTCCGGGTTTCCTTCCGCGACGACTTGGGGCGCTGGAGGCGCGTTTCACCCGTTTCAACCGAGAGCACTACTACCAAACACTTTACAAAAGCAATAACTATCCAGACGATAAATGCATACGCTTAAACACAAAACTGAATGTATTTAAAACACTGATAAAATACTCACAAAAACTAAACATAAATACTTATAAAAACATGTTTGCTGCACATGTCTGATTCAGTCAAAAGGAAACCAAGGAACAATATCTTCCCTCGAACTTCACTACAATTCGACTATTTCTTTGAAATAGTCGACTTGTAGTGCCATGTGAGAGGCAATTATCAAGGACACTAATAATTCAATGTCTAGAAATCATTCGTGACTTAAGAACACTTTTAGAGACAACACTTTGTAGTAGGAACACCATTTACATTGGTAAAACATTCTAGGCACCCTGAGCAAACTATTACCTCGAACAGGAGCCTACCCATTTCAGACAATACTTTGTTCGTTGAGGCTGCGGATGAGAAATAAGGGATTCACAAATGTATACTATTACTAAATAAGCAAACATCTATTACACATTGCCCGACATCCCTCACAGCACAGCTGCAAGACTAGCACAGATGTAGACTAGGACTGATTAACTATTTACAATAATGTACGTAGGCAACTTATAAAAACACAACTCCAGCAGTTGAGTGAACAACCAAAAGGGGACTAGGCAATACTGTATCCTCCCTCATTCAACCTCAAGAGATCATTCCTAAGTATGTAGCCGCAAAATGCATTTTTTATATAAAAATTAATTTATATAAAAATAATTTATATAAAAAATTACGTAGAATTTATGTGTGTCATTACAAATTTTGTAATGAAACACATAAAACTATTCACATTGCGGTAAAAGTCACCATTTTGAAACATTTATCTTAAAAAAATTCCGGGGGAGGGACTCCGCACCTCCCACTTACCCTGGCGGGTATTCCATACCCCCTCCCAGACCCTTCAGTATTAGCTGCGTCTAAAATCCCCCCAGACTTAATTCCTAGCTGCACCCCTGATGGACACTTCTATGTAAATTGGTTAGTGTCCAAATATGGTTCAAAAAAAGGAATGTCCAACGGATGATGAAGCAGCGAGTCGATCATTTTTATTCCACCAGGGACACGTAGTCCAGGAATCCCTGACGGCCGCTGAGGCATGTCCACATTATGGGTCTGTTGATGAAATCTTCACGGGAAATCAGCCGGGTAATGATGGTCATAACCATTCCTTCTATTGATATTCGCCCTGAAGACGATGGCAGAGAAGGCCATCGAAACGTTGGCAGCAATGACCATCATTACCCGGCTGATTTCCCGTGAAGATTTCATCAACAGCATTCGCCGGGAAAGCACCAAATCCTTCTTCATAATGGGTCTGGCTAATCATCCGTGGGTCGACACTCGCAGCCTGATGGATTGGTAAATGGCATTTTCACAAATCTTGTGTTTTTGTATTGGTCGGTTTCTTTGTACTCCCGATACACTGTTACATTTCCGGTAGGCTTGAGGATGTGATGTGGGTCCACACAGCATCCGGAAATTTCTGGGCATCTGAAACGAATAAATACGCGCACTTGAGCATTTTGACTTGAGATGTATTTCGCAATGCGAAATGATCATCGACATTGAAATATTCTCTAGAACCTAGAGCCGAACATTTTAAGCTTTAAACAACTTATGAATGATTAAACAAGTCAATCAGATGCACCCAACATGCTTTACGTCATCCAAAGGAATGGTTCGTTTCATTGACCAATTTTATGAACCCAAAATTCTACCAATATATTCGAAAACTGTTGAGATTGTAGTATGCCCAGTAGCAACAAACCTTAAGGAATTTGATATGTTTGTGTGCGAGACTTGGCATCGTAGTTACATCGAAATTAGACGTGGTTATATACCTAATACAGTCGATTCCATAGTGTACATCCTAAATATTCGTTTAAATATGAAATATTAGTTCAAGCATAACGGGAATAGCCACGGTAAAATCTCTATGGAGTCACCTTCACACAATCTTGCCAACTATAGGCCACAAATTTCCTTTACTTTTCAAGAAGTGTCGTTGGTAATGGGTGGAAGCACTTGCCCGCATAGTCAGGATTACATGTTCGAACCTCCAACAAGGCATTTTATTTTTTTCTCTGTTGAATTTTCGCACAATGAAATACAATTTAGAACATACATTGACAGGTGCAACATTAGTAACTGTTCGTCATTTTCGTACGAAATACAATGGTGTTACATAAATAACTGAGTACGTGTAAAACAAATAACAATCTAACCACATTTTTCATTATTTTAACCTACATACTCGAGGCATTGATAATAATAGACACCATTCAACCTAAATTAATCACTGTATTTCCTTCCAACGTACCTGGACCTTTACGAAGTTTTTTAGGATGTTTATGGCATGCCATGAAGGCCATAACATTGTTGAAGAAGGTCAATATCCATATTGAAATGATATACAAAATGAAAATTTGACAATTTGGTTAAACCATTGAGTAAGTAAACCAAATGTTGTTGGAAAAAAGGATGGATTTCCCGACTACCTGTATTTTAGTTCTTATGACACATGACCTTAACGATCAACCGTACTCTCAGGAGAATGAAAGAACAAACTCGTTTTAAATTTACCTTCATTCCCGTAAATTGCAGAAAACGACAGGGGATTACAATAAAAAAAACTACAAACGGACAATTCTAAAATAACTTTACCCCGCAATAACGTCAATTATGTGACAATCTATCGATTAGCACTAATGTATGCCCGTATATACCTCTCGCCTGCATTTTGAAGTCAAACCTGGTAGGAGGTTGTATTCGCTGCTAACTTGTCTATTGCAAATTGGATTCGCACTACGTGATTGGAATCGCACTATCGGATTGGAATCGTACTATGTGACGTCACTTCCGAAATGTGACGATCGAAAAGTGCTGGTAAGAGCGCAAGAGTGCATTTACGGTTGATTGGAACACGGCCTGTGACGTTATATCGTTTCCCGTTTAGGATGACTATCGACGTCACACCAAAAGCGGAACGCTTTCCGATAGTACATATGTGTGAAACGCACGGAGGACGAGCGTAGGATAGGTTCCCGATCGACTCGGACTGAATACGTTTACAACGCCGCCAATTCTATGAGACTCTGAAACACCCCCACACCTCCCGTTTCATGTATCGACTGGGAAGTTAAATTTGATTCACGATGCATATTCTTCCGCCGAAAATTGTCGTTTAGACTGCGATTAAATATCAAGTTAGGCAGCGTCTATTAATAAAGTGAAGGGATTTTGGCGGTTATTTTACCCTGCCTCCCCCCTTATTGTGAAATCGTGAGATTTGGCTCGACCCCGTTCCATATCCCTCCCTCTAATCCCACGTGAGATTAAGGATTTGGTGCTTTCCCCGCGAATTCACCCTGAAGATGATGGCAGAGAAGGCCATTGAAACGTTGGCAGCAATGTCCATCCTGGGGCCGTATTCTGTATTTCGTCGGTACCTACCGCACCGGTCGGTTTCCCTTCCCAGCCCACCGACAGCACATCATTCCGTACCGACGACGGTTTCTATACCGACGACGGCAAATTCAGCGATTCAGTATGGTCGTCGGTATCAAACCAGTCGGTACGGTTCCCCCTCCTTCTCAAACAGGGAAAATCCGAATATATCCGAAGTTAGAAGTCATCTAACGTGTCTCCACCAATGAAAGAAGGGTAAAAACAAGTGAAGACTCATTGGCACAGTTTGTTGTCGTCATTCTCAATCTTTTTATTTGCGGAAATTACGACTTATTGCTAGATTAAGATAAACGATATTGAATAAGTTTTTAACAATGCTTATATAATGTGTGGTAGTAATGCTGTACATACAGAATCGAAGGAAACAATATTACAACATCACAATAAAGTTTGTATGTGATGGAGATTGTTGTTGCTGGAATGAATCATTCAAACTATCCTTGAGATCGTAGTTTCTTTTTTTAAATATTGGTTCCGTATAATGCTATTTATTCATGATTTGGTAATATAGTTGTCATTAAGTAAGTTCCGTCTAAATGTTGTCAACGGAAGGTTATGCCATTGGCACCGCAGCAGACGAAAATAACATATCATGGAACGTGAACGTAGGATTCAAATGCAAATGTCATATTAGAGGAACGAGTTAGGAAATTGTTATAAAAATATGGTGCTGGGTGTAATTAAAAGAAGTGTCATGACGAGGAAGTAAAGATATCGTGATTGGGTGAAATACATATGTATAAGTTGCGCATTCCAAGTGAGAGGAAATGATAATATTGCGGTAAACCTCATACTTATTAACAAATATCTTCTTTTATCGTCAATGGAATCAATGGCTGACGATGAAATGAAATATAGTTGCCTGTTACAAATGAAAGAAACTGATACCGCTGTGGCAAACTTCATACTTAAATAAAAAGATCTTATTTCTTTGCCGAGAGAAACGCCAAATTGATGATTGAGTGAAATAACAGTCGCCTATTCAGAGTGATATAAAGTGATAATATTGCGGCAAAACTCATATTTAATCAAAAATATCTTTTTTATGTCAAAGGAGAAAATAAATGATGATAGAGAGAAATAAAGCCTATAACAAGCGAGTGAAATTTCACTTAAGTGGTAACATAAATGAGAGAAAGTCATTAAGTATATGTTAACAAACCTCATGTTTATTAACCATTATCTTATATTTCTGTCAAGGTAATTAATATAGATGATAACACAGTGAATTATAGAGGCGTATTCGAAGGGGCAGAAAAAGATAACATTGCAGAAAACCTCATTATTTACTCGGTGATGAGGTAAAAAAAAACGTACAACGCGCACCGGGGAGTTCATGAAACCCACGTATGCCGCGTGTAGTACTGGAGATTGCCCCGGCGTTTCGCGACCCACTGCTGGTCACTTCTTCAAGGGAATAATGTAGGAAAGTCAGGTGACAAAGAAGGGTAGACTTCTTGCCACGAAGTTGGTCGAATCTATTCGATCCGCGACGACTTAAACTTACAATTAGAGCGTTTGTCGTGAAAACATTCAGAACTGCCAAATTATAGACAGAACAGAAAATAACACCATAATATGTCTTTTCAAGGTGGTTTTTTATGAAAAAATTTAATTTAATTTGCAAAATAATTACATGTTACTCAACACTTAGAACAATATGCAGAAAATTATAAAAAAGTCTATTGTAATGCGCTTCTTAATTTAATGAACTAATTACGTTAAAAATGTACTCCTCAACACAGGATTTAAACATAACATCGTTTTTCACGGAAATTGAACTGCGGAATATTAGTCACTTTTATTATTATTACTCTCCCAACTCTCTTCATCCCCGATATTTACCGACTCCACGTCCTCCATCTATTTGACATTACTCATTTCACTAAGCACAGGTAATATTGGTTCCCTGAGAAGCTGTGACATTCATCGAGAGGGAATAACAATGCCTTGAGTGCAACGAACTAATACTGGAAACATAAGGATCAGATGTGACCAATAGTAGGTTAAAAACATATCTCATCGTGTCCTTTCTTGAGTATTTTAGCGCATGATTTTCTTCGAATTTCCGAATATGCTTATTCCTTGCTTCTAGGGCCTCTTCGGAAAGCATTCCAAAGGGAACTAATGCAATGGGGGTAATCAATCACTTTTGTCCCATGAATGATATTTTATGTACCGTGAAAGGCATGTAATACCATGAGTATGACGCATGTATATTTTTTCTGTTTTCTACTACTTACAAGGGGAGACCACGTACCTTGCTCCGCCTTTTTCAATGCCGTATTTTTTATGGCCTTCGGAATGGTGAACACATCCCTGAACTAGTAGTGGTTCCGTTGAATGGGCCTTAGTTTGGCTGTAATTAATTAATTTTCATGCGGTACTTTTCACAACCCGCATATAGTGTTATGATATCGCACCCGTTACAGAAGGGTCAGGTGGGGTAGTGGTTAGCGTTTATGGCTACCACTCGGGGGGCCAGGGTTCAAGGCTCCGTGATGGCTTTATATTTTCTTGTCTTCATTGTGATCACACGTCGTCAACTTTTTCATTAATTTTTAATTGCGACAAGCATAGACATAAGACTATTTTTTATTACCATAATGACGTTTAGGTATTTAAGCAGGTATTGTTAGTGGGGCACTCTGGGCCGTCACAACAAACCCCGAGTGCCCCCGACGCCTGCCCCCCTCCAATCCCACCCCCTCCCCCAACCCATCCACTCACCCACACGAACTCTGTATGATACTTCCGGAGCGATACTTCTGGAGGAGGGATACTTGTGTTAGGAGGTTCTGTGGAGGAGAGATACTTCTGCGAGGAGAGATATTTCTGTTTCGCGGAGCCCAAAGGGCTCCGCGAAACAGAAGATATACTTAGCCACATGCTAATGAAGACCATTCTGTTATTTAGTGACGTTATCAAAGAAAATTTCAACCAAATATGATAGAGCATATGCCCCTGAATTTTCTGAAATCTCGTAGAGAATTCTAATAAATGACTGTTTACTTTGATATCATATTAATTGTGGTCGATACATGCAAATTTTATTGAGCTTTAAACATGGGTATTACTCGGTATCATTATTTTTTTATTCTTGGACGTCAAAGTACAACTTGTGTACCGCCGGCAAAAGTTATTTCCATTTATCCGACAAATGAAAGTATTATTTACTGTGGCGGTAAGCCAGGAGGAGGGGCATTGAAGATATGTCGCATTAAAATTTGGGATTCATATGCAAGTATTTATATTTATTCATATAAATTCGTATAAATCAAAATGAATCAATATCTACTCCCACCATCTCCTAAATAACAGAAATTGCCAAGGTTGATCGAGAGACATTTCGAATTTCAGCCCGCATTAATTACTCTATATATCATATCAGAAGAGGGTCAACTTCAATAATCAGACTCAGCACCAACGTATCTTTCATCCATGCGGATAAATCAGCCGGTAATAATTGTGACCATTATTATTATCCTTCTTGAAACTCCTATATTACACTTCATTAAATGAAAATGACACAAACCACAAAGAAAACCACAGGAAGAACTTTGGACGGCTCAAAGAACTCCTTCGATGTAGATTTTCTCCTCCCCTCCGCCTGAAGCCTGCCTGGAAAAGGGAGAATTACCGCGCGGAGGGATACAGGTCATCCTGTAGGTCGTCTGGCTCCCTTCCCCGTACCCTCTGAGCAAGGAGTATAAAAATAGTCTCGATTCTTTTTGCCTTCGAGATAAACAGGTCGGAACATCCGAATTGCGATTGTCATATGTTTTAAATAGGTTGACATGTTTTCGTGTGCTCCCCAATGGGGAAGATACGCAATTTCTCACATATAGTCATTTTAGCTTCTAATCGTTGGTTAGTTCCGTAAATTTCTATGCAATGGTTATCAAGCAATCGCTTTTGACGGTTCATGAAGCGTTATCTACAGTGACGCCGACCCCATGGGGCTTGAGGGGGCCCGAGCCCTCCCAAAAATTCGTTACAGATGAGAGGAAAAAATGAGTCAGGCTTGTCGATTTTCCCCCGAGTGTCCAGATATCGAGATTCGAGTGATCAGGGTTGTAATGTTGATCATATGACTCTTGTAAAATGCTTAAAAAACTTATAATTCACTACTTATAAAATTTACCGGGGCAAGGTCCCCGGCTTGGGCCCCCCCAATATTTTTTATAAGTCGGCACCCCTGGTTCTCTACCATTTTATCCAATACATTTGCACGTCGTCCTAAGAAACACGTCATATCGGAATACTTTTCGAAAAGTTTTGGCCGCCTCATCCAGCGTAATGATGCCACACGATATCTTTACATGCGATTATCTCTCGAAACCGCGCCCATGCGGAAGAGATCCATGATACTTTTTCTTTATTGCCCTTATCATCATCATCATAATTAGTCAACAATCCTAAGATTGAAAGATGAAAGAAAATAAATTCCCCAAGGCCGTACCCCTTGCTGGGCAAAAAGTTTGGGAAGTTGGAAGGATGATAGTGGAGTGATGCGCAAAAATTAAATGGAAAAACTAGGATACAAACAATCGCGCAAGCTTACTCACTCACCCAGCAGATTTACTCTAAGGAACAAATTTCTGCGTAGATTTCAATAACGCACACACACACACACAGTGTTTGCGCCATAGGGAGTCCCATACAACAATCGCCACTCGTTTGGCTTCTTAACTGTTGTGCGCCCGTGTGGGCTAGAGTGTAAATGTTTAAACTGATGTTTTCGTGGTTGTTGGCCGTGAACGGTAGTTGTGAATGTGTCGTCAAGTAGGAAGGAACTCGAGCCGGCGCTGCCTGAGGAAGCTATCGACGGGAGCCCGACGTCACGGTGAGTGGTGATTTGGATGATTTGGATGGTGTGGGACTCCCGGCACGTATAAAAATACAATACATGAGGGCTCAGGGGAGCACTTCGAGGATACAACACACCGGGGCCGGGAACCAAGCCCGTGGCTTATATTCCCGATCACCCGGGGAGGGGCTGGATAGGAAGGAAAAAGGAAAGAGGCGCCGCCGCGATAGGAGCCCATGGACAACCTATGGGAAAGGAAAGGGAAGGAAGGGACGGGACGAGGGAAAGACGCCTCAACGCTAAAGAAGCGAAGAGGGCCCTACTATTAGCGAAACCAGGCAAAGCTATTAATATGCCAACGATTTTGGAGAATTTTCCTATAAATGAGGAAAATCCATCGATCAAAACGTTGGATCGTATAAAAATACAGTCCACTTTATTAATATTGTCGTGCCGCGTACAGTTTTTGGTCTTTCGTGCCGGATTGCGTACACTCAGGTTTGCGGAGCTTCCGCCTACACCAGTGACCTACTCACACCAATGAAAAAAATTAGGAAAATCACGCTCTCACTAACTTCCTATTTTTTCTCTAGCGAAGAGGAAACAGCGGTAGTTCCATCTCCATTCCCCACGCCGCGCCACCCGGCATGTTTTTCGTCGCCCCGTCATCGTAATGCTGCTTTTTTTTTTGTCCGCAGATGCTGTGCGAACGCAACTCCCGAAAGAAATCACCTCATCACGTCGGGCTGGGTTAATGACCCGCCGCACACGGGGGGCGAACGGCCTGTTTCGGTGAACAGAAATCGCGAATCTAAGGCCAAAATTGAATTATTTACCGAACCCGTTCCATTAGGTTATGGTATAGTGCATCTAAGTATTGAAGGATAGGTCTAAATACTGAGTACTCCCTTCTATAAATGAGTCAAAAGATATCGTTTCCGTGAAAGAACGCACGGCGCTCGATGCCATTTTTCGATCGATTATGAAAGTGCATGAAATTTAACTGCTTTAAGGCCTGGTTACACGGTACATTAGAATGTACAAGAATCTGTACATTTTTCGGAATGGTTTTCTGAACAGATTCTTGTACATTCTCATGGACAAGATCCACTAGGAGGTGGTTACACGGTACATTTTTTCGGACATTTTTTCGTACATTTTTTAATGCGCAACAAATTATTTCAACTTCAAATATAAACCAATGGGGAGCATGCAAAATTTTTTAAAAGTACTAGAATAATAAGATCCTTACCTCAAATGTACTTGCCGAAAATTTCGCGGATGAATAATGTTTTATAGCTGAGATATGAGTCTTTAAAAATAATCTTCATCGACTGTTTGAAAACACGTGACGGAGCGTGCGCGCGTTACATCACGGCCTGGAATCCACTGATGACAGACTGAGGAAGTGGATAGAAAAACTGTCTATTTAGGGACTCAAACGCAAATTTGGCGAATATAATTGCTGCTTTAACGTCAAACTTCGGATTGTGAATATATTGGGTTGCCAAGGCGTTGTTGAAATAAATAAAGGCGATTGTTTGGGGGGCTTTGGAAAGATTAAATTAAAATAAGTTGATTGCAGATTGTGATCTACGTTACACACCTACATCATTTGCTTAATGCATTAAGTATATTGTAGCATGAACCTTCAATAGAAAAACGTGTGAAAACCATATAAATAGTGTATCCCATAAAACCATACAAAGTGCCCCGACGTCTAGTACCTCTATTTACTCGCCGGAGAAGTTTTTTGCTTGTGTTCGAAGGGACAAAAATAAGAGTAATGAGTGGTTGATGATCCACAGAATGGAGTCAAATACATTATCTATATTGTCAACGGGATATCCTCAACGTAAGTACACTATTAAATCAGGGTTACCGCAGGATTTTATCAAGTTACTTATTTCACTTTGTAAACAACTCTATAAATGTACCTATCATTCTACCCATTGTAGGATCAAATTATAAGGAAAGTGGCTGTTTACAAGAATAAATACTGATTACGATTAAACCACGGTGAAAAATAAGGAATGTAATGGGCGGCCGGCCGCTCGTCACAAGGAGCCCCTAACAAGGAATGTTCTCAAAGTGTCTTTCGCCGATATCGTTAAAATTTTGTTGGATAGTAGTATTCCATAATAAAAGCACATTTTCAAAATTTCTCGTGCCCTTCAGCCTTGTGATATAATAAACAGGACATAATAAAGGCAGTTGAATTTTAGATTTGAAAGCGAGTGTGTCGTGATTTCTCTCCATCCTTCTCCTGTGAATCGGCGCACGCTACAGGAATATACGAGAAATATGAGGCTTTTGGCAAGGTAAATTCAATATTTATTACTGCGATGCCCATAACGTTCGCTGCATGTCAACGCAACACCTAAAATTTCGACTCGTTTTGCAGTCGGTCTCGATTCAAAAACAGGAACTCGAGTAAATACAGCGTAAATAGTACTTGAAACTTATTTCTTTGTCTATCAAATGCTTTTTTATGACCATTTAACGATCATTTGGATCTCAGTCTTGGAAAATTCTCGCGGTTCATACATCCAGCGCCTTTCCCTCTGATCCTTCCTTTTACCCATCCCCTTTTCTTCTGATCCATCCTTTCGCTACCCATATCCAACCAGTGAACTATCCAAGTCAAGCAAGATGTCAAAATAAAAATAACTATCGGGGTCGTACGTAAACAAAGAAGTCGCCAATACAAGCCAGATGAACTGAATGTGTCGTTTTCGTAGTCTGCCACAAGGTGACTCTGTTATGAGTCCAACTTGTGCGATTGTCTAAACGAAATTAGAACAGGCGTTCAGAAATTCATACATTCTTACATTTTGCGTGGTTAGACGATGCATTTTCGCGTTCACTCTGAGAATCAGACATTCTCACATTTTCTTGTACATTCTGATGTACCGTGTAACCAGGCCTTTAGAGCAAGTAGTCTGTCTCTCATGCGGTCCACTGCCGCGCCCCCCACCTCACCTATTTCTTCTCCCTCCTCCTCCTCCCTTCACCGGATCCTTTACCCCTCCCCCCCCTTCCCTTCACATCCTGAGAAACGACCTAAGACGGGAGGGATGGAGATAACGACTTTCGAAACAATATTCATCCGCACCCTACCCTCCAACCCCCCCCCCCCCCCCACATTAAGAGGGGTAAACTGTCGCGGGAGGGAGGGTAGAAAGACTTATGCATGCTCGAAAATGAGCGGAAGGATAGTGGGAGACGAAAAAATGGAGATGCCGCCGCCGAATTAAATTTAAATTTGGCTGAATGAAATCAGGCTGGCGTGGTGTTTCGCGCCTCCATAACGGCGGTGGTGTTAATGGCGACGCGCTCATTGGATGCATTCCAATCCGGCCAAAGTTTTTTTTTATTCAGACGAGGGTTGACCAGAAAGTAACGCACCATATTTGTTTCTTCGACAGTTATTTATTGCGCATTATGAGAATCATACACAAGAAAGAACGATGTTTCAACTACTCACCCAATTTTTCCACGTAATCTCCGTCTCGTTCTAAAGCCTTCCTCGAGAGCGAAATAAGGGCGTGTATGAGCTCAACAATCGCCCCATGAGCGTTTGTGCTACCGGCTACTACCAGCCAAGCGCATTCATATTGTTGGGTTCCTAGTTCACACTCCAATGAAAACAGGGAATAACTCAACTGGTTTTCAGGCATTTCATCGCACCTCGATTCTCTGCGTACGATCAATGAAAAAAAAGTTTTCTCTTGAATCAACTTCTTCTCCTCCAAACCCCGTAATAGTTTAGATGTCCAGGCTGATGGCACTGTTAAACACATTTTCTACCGACAAAACACATTAAACAGTGCCTAATTTATCTCCTCTATGAGTCTTTTGTATGCCTTTTACTCTTCTAGTCTAAGTAATCAATGGCAATTTATGTAAGCATAAATGATGCTTCCTTTCTCCAACGCACTCTGCATTGCCCAAAAGAAAAAATCATATATTTTAAAAAAGGGCCTTTAAAAAATAAAAGAAAAGATATTAATAAAAAAGAACATATATCAATTAATTCAATAACAAAAAAAGAGAACAATAATCAGTGCTTCAACTTTCATCAATATTGTTTCTCCTGTTCCAATTTCATTAGATTTAAGTTTCCTATTTATCGTAAACAACATTTAATACTGACAACGGTACACATGCGCCATTTTTTTAAATTACCTTTGTCAACTGACTGGCTGGGGTGAGTTATTAACTCACCTGTACAGCTCTAAGTCGCGCCTTCCGCACGTTCATTGTATGTGGATATGAGCGCATTTGATTCGGAGGGCGATTGTTGAGCGCTTCTAAAGCGGAGGTATCGAAAATATCTTCCAGGAATGGCATCCTGTGATGGCCCATACAAGTGGAAGTCCGAAGGAGCCAGTTCAGGGGTGTACAGTGGATTGGAATGAAGCTTGGACAGAATTTCATACAAATATTTGAAGTTCAGCGTTGTTCCTTCTCTGCGCTGAAAGCAGGTTATTTTCAGATGGCCTTGGAAAGCGTCTTTATCGCCGCTCCGTGAAAAATAAAATAAATTACCAAGTTTGAACGTGGTTTAACTTCCTCGCACTGAGGCCGTCGCTCTTTCTTGCATTTCTTTCACTCTCAACCCTTGCCACATCTTTCGATAACGCCCGGAACCTATCCTACGCTCGTATCTCGTGTGTTTCACACTTCGCCAGTTTCACCAACGAGGATAATTGAAGTAACTCAGATGATATTCTCCAAAAACCGAGATATTACAACAATCGCGTTTCACCAGATGCATTAACTAGGTTTTGGGCTGTTATCTCGGTTTATACTTTCTCTGATGATATTCCGCCGTTCAAAGCTTATTATCCGAGTTAATCTGAGGGCAGATGTAACGTGGCATGGTGCGCATGCAGCTTCATCAGCTCTCGGAAAAATCGAATTACAGCAAGGACGAATATCGACATTCTATTCGGAGACCACGTTCATTATGGATAAATTAGCGTGCAGATTATTTTAATATAAATGGTCAAGTACATTTATTTACTCATCCCTAAATGGCAAATAAAATAAAACTGCAAAGGCATTTCTCGCTCTCATTGAAGAAGACGAATTTTACTTAAAAGGGGAGGTGGAGGTTACCAATGCCGTATATTTTATAGCATTTGGAATGGCGAACACATCTCTAAACTGGTAGGGATTCTAATGAATGGGCCTTAATTTGGCTGTAATTAATTAATTTTCACGCCGTACTTTTAACAAGCCTTATACAATAATGATGTATAATGCTAAAACAGCGCGGCATCTTCTATGTCGGGTAGTTAGTATAGTAGTACCGTCGTCGACTATCACCCAGAGGGCCAGGGTTCGAGCATTAGCCATAGCAACTATTGCATGGCTTTTTTTGTCGTCTTCATTTTGATCATACGGCGACAAGTATATGAATAATTTTAATTGAAGCAAGATTACACATGAGGAAAATTTTTTTATCATCATAATGGGGTACATTTCACACGTCACAATGGAGGCGGCAGGTAAGTACGAGCATTCATGAAGTGATAGTTGATACATTGTCTCATAATTGACGTTATTGCGGGGTAAAATTATTGCAGAATTGTCCGTAATGTAGTTTTTTGATGCAATATCCCATCTTTTTGTGTAAATGACGGGAATGAAGGTAAATCTTTAAGGATTTCTTTCGTTCATTCCCTTGAGAACACGTTTGATTGATAAGGTCATGTATAATGAGAATTAAAGTACAGGTAGAGGCGAAACCCATTTTTTCTTCCAGCAACAGATACTCAACATTATTTACTCAATGGTTTATCCAAAACTGTTCCATTTTCATCCCTTACCTCATTTGAATGTTAATGTAGAACTTCTTCAATGACGTCATGAACTTCACGACGAGCCTTTAACATCTAACAAATTTTCAGCAAAAGCGGAAGTACGTCGAAAGGAAATACATTGATTAAATTAGGTCAAATGGTGTCGATTATTGTCAATGGCTTGACTTATTTAAGTTTAAATAACGGAAAATAATGTGGTTTGATTTTCATCTGTTGTGCACCTACTCAGTTATTTTTATAACGACATTTTATTCCTATAATGACATACTTACAATTGTTTTACATTTTTTTATGTAAAATAGACTTACCCTAACAGAATTTAGACAACATAGGTACTATCGTCTACAGCAGTGGCAGATATATGGGGGCTGAGGAGGCTATTGCCCCCTCTTGGCCATCCAATTTACCCTAGAGAAGGTAATTTTTTTCCGACCCCCGCTACTGCTGGAATTTTAACCCCCAATTAGCATCCTCCCTTGTCCCTATCCTGGATGCACCAATGGTCTTCAATAATATTTAGACACCCACGAGTTCCACTTATGATAAATCAAGGTGGCTAGAAGAGGATATAGTTACAGCTGAAAGTGGGGGAGGAAAATAGTGACGTAACGAAGTTAAAAAAAACTATATACAGCAACGCAATGGGATCAACACATGAATATAATCAATTGACAGTTCACAGATGAGATCAATGGTTTCTTGAAATCTAGGATTATGCTTTGGGGGGGGTGTGTGGGGATTTAGGGAGGATAAGGGGGGTTATTGGGGGCTATCCCCCCAGGAAACGGGGATTTCAGGAAAAGTTTTGAAAAATAACGTGCCTTAACATGCCTTTTACATCATTTCGCCATTTAAAATTTAACTACATGCAGATGCAGTTACTATATATCAAATCCAGACAAGATTTTCATATAATTTTTTTGATTACTCAGAGTCTTTGGGGGGGGGGGGGGATACATCCCCTCTTTCCCAATATTTTCCCCACTGGAAAGTGGAACCTACGGCAGGCTAGAAATTATAAAGCTGGAATAGCAAAGCTAAAATTCGATATGCAAGGAATCAGCGAAATGAAGTGACCTGATAAGGGAGACTTTTGGAGTCGAATCTATAAGGTTATAGGCAAGGGATATCAAAACAGCAATGCTGGGGTTGGGATAAGCCTTAGAAAGAGCCCGTAAATGCGTGTGAAAGGTTTTCAACAGTAAAATGAAAGGATAGTAATGGTATAATGTTAGAACGTAGGTTTCCGCGGCGATGGTTTGATCTCTGCATTTCTTCCGGGTTTCCTTCCGCGTCAGATTGTTCGTAGACAACAGTTTCGCTGGCTATCCTGCCAGCGCCTTCAGGTCTTCAAGTCACCTTCGACCTGAAGACGCTGGCAGGATAGCCAGCAAAACTGTTGTCTACGAACAATCTGACGCGGAAGGAAACCCGGAAGAAATGCAGAGATCAGTAATGGTATAGTCAGAGACTAATCCGGTAGAAACCGCAGTGATACATGTTTATGCGCCTTCGATAGAGACTAAGAGGGTCAATAAGTTGAAGACGTCTAAGATGATATGACATCTTCCTCCCGATGAAAAAGCGTTTGGCGGCGCTGCAGATCTTTTACAGATCTCCCGGCTAAGGGGGTATGTATTATATTCGATTTCACCCAATATTCCATCTCCACTAAACCACAGTGTTAAAGTTATTCATCTCCAGAGAATAAATAGCAATAACATGGCAAAAAAGTGGAAATGTTCTCAACTTTTGGTGATAAACCATTTATTCTTGATGTAAGAGGAATATTTCACCCATAATGATTCAGAATAAATTCAGTATGTACTAAAATTTTTATTAAAACTACAGATACAATGGAAAATAGCATACAATATCAAAGACATTTTGCAAAAGGCACATTGGTTTCAGTCATTCAGTCAGGTTCAGTCAAGTCAGATTCATTGCCACAGGCCCAAAATCACTTACAGCAATCCAAAAATCATTTGGGGCGCTGGAGGCGCGTTTCACCCGTTTCAACCGAGAGCACTACTACCAAACACTTTACAAAAGCAATAACTATCCAGACGATAAATGCATACGCTTAAACACAAAACTGAATGTATTTAAAACACTGATAAAATACTCACAAAAACTAAACATAAATACTTATAAAAAAATGTTTGCTGCACATGTCTGATTCAGTCAAAAGGAAACCAAGGAACAATATCTTCCCTCGAACTTCACTACAATTCGACTATTTCTTTGAAATAGTCGACTTGTAGTGCCATGTGAGAGGCAATTATCAAGGACACTAATAATTCAATGTCTAGAAAGCATTCGTGACTTAAGAACACTTTTAGAGACAACACTTTGTAGTAGGAACACCATTTACATTGGTAAAACATTCTAGGCACCCTGAGCAAACTATTACCTCGAACAGGAGCCTACCCATTTCAGACAATACTTTGTTCGTTGAGGCTGCGGATGAGAAATAAGGGATTCACAAATGTATACTATTACTAAATAAGCAAACATCTATTACACATTGCCCGACATCCCTCACAGCACAGCTGCAAGACTAGCACAGATGTAGACTAGGACTGATTAACTATTTACAATAATGTACGTAGGCAACTTATAAAAACACAACTCCAGCAGTTGAGTGAACAACCAAAAGGGGACTAGGCAATACTGTATCCTCCCTCATTCAACCTCAAGAGATCATTCCTAAGTATGTAGCCGCAAAATACATTTTTTATATAAAAATTAATTTATATAAAAATAATTTATATAAAAAATTACGTAGAATTTATGTGTGTCATTACAAATTTTGTAATGAAACACATAAAACTATTCACATTGCGGTAAAAGTCACCTATTTGAAACATTTATCTTAAAAAAATTCCGGGGGAGGGACTCCGCACCTCCCACTTACCCTGGCGGGTATTCCATACCCCCTCCCAGACCCTTCAGTATTAGCTGCGTCTAAAATCCCCCCAGACTTAATTCCTAGCTGCACCCCTGATGGACACTTCTATGTAAATTGGATAGTGTCCAAATATGGTTAAAAAAAAGGAATGTCCAACGGATGATGAAGCAGCGAGTCGATCATTTTTATTCCACCAGGGACACGTAGTCCAGGAATCCCTGACGGCCGCTGAGGCATGTCCACATTATGGGTCTGTTGATGAAATCTTCACGGGAAATCAGCCGGGTAATGATGGTCATAACCATTCCTTCTATTGATATTCGCCCTGAAGACGATGGCAGAGAAGGCCATCGAAACGTTGGCAGCAATGACCATCATTATCCGGCTGATTTCCCGTGAAGATTTCATCAACAGCAATCGCCGGGAAAGCACCAAATCCTTCTTCATAATGGGTCTGGCTAATCATCCGTGGGTCGACACTCGCAGCCTGATGGATTGGTAAATGGCATTTTCACAAATCTTGTGTTTTTGTATTGGTCGGTTTCTTTGTACTCCCGATACACTGTTACATTTCCGGTAGGCTTGAGGATGTGATGTGGGTCCACACAGCATCCGGAAATTTCTGGGCATCTGAAACGAATAAATACGCGCACTTGAGCATTTTGACTTGAGATGTATTTCGCAATGCGAAATGATCATCGACATTGAAATATTCTCTAGAACCTAGAGCCGAACATTTTAAGCTTTAAACAACATATGAATGATTAAACAAGTCAATCAGATGCACCCAACATGCTTTACGTCATCCAAAGGAATGGTTCGTTTCATTGACCAATTTTATGAACCCAAAATTCTACCAATATATTCGAAAACTGTTGAGATTGTAGTATGCCCAGTAGCACCAAACCTTAAGGAATTTGATATGTTTGTGTGCGAGACTTGGCATCGTAGTTACATCGAAATTAGACGTGGTTATATACCTTATACAGTCGATTCCATAGTGTACATCCTAAATATTCGTTTAAATATGAAATATTAGTTCAAGCATAACGGGAATAGCCACGGTAAAATCTCTATGGAGTCACATTCACACAATCTTGCCAACTATAGGCCACAAATTTCCTTTACTTTTCAAGAAGTGTCGGTGGTAATGGGTGAAAGCACTTGCCCGCACAGTCAGCATTACATGTTCGAACCTCCAACAAGGCATTTTATTTTTTTCTCTGTTGAATTTTCGCACAATGAAATACAATTTAGAACATACATTGACAGGTGCAACATTAGTAACTGTTCGTCATTTTCGTACGAAATACAATGGTGTTACATAAATAACTGAGTACGTGTAAAACAAATAACAATCTAACCACATTTTTCATTATTTTAACCTACATACTCGAGGCATTGATAATAATAGACACCATTCAACCTAATTTAATCACTGTATTTCCTTCCAACGTACCTGGACCTTAACGAAGTTTTTTAGGATGTTTATGGCATGCCATGAAGGCCATAACATTGTTGAAGAAGGTCAATATCCATATTGAAATGATATACAAAATGAAAATTTGACAATTTGGTTAAACCATTGAGTAAGTAAACCAAATGTTGTTGGAAAAAAGGATGGATTTCCCGACTACCTGTATTTTAGTTCTTATGACACATGACCTTAACGATCAACCGTACTCTCAGGAGAATGAAAGAACAAACTCGTTTTAAATTTACCTTCATTCCCGTAAATTGCAGAAAACGACAGGGGATTACAATAAAAAAACTACAAACGGACAATTCTAAAATAACTTTACCCCGCAATAACGTCAATTATGTGACAATCTATCGATTAGCACTAATGTATGCCCGTATATACCTCTCGCCTGCATTTTGAAGTCAAACCTGGTAGGAGGTTGTATTCGCTGCTAACTTGTCTATTGCAAATTGGATTCGCACTACGTGATTGGAATCGCACTATCGGATTGGAATCGTACTATGTGACGTCACTTCCGAAATGTGACGATCGAAAAGTGCTGGTAAGAGCGCAAGAGTGCATTTACGGTTGATTGGAACACGGCCTGTGACGTTATATCGTTTCCCGTTTAGGATGACTATCGACGTCACACCAAAAGCGGAACGCTTTCCGATAGTACATATGTGTGAAACGCACGGAGGACGAGCGTAGGATAGGTTCCCGATCGACTCGGACTGAATACGTTTACAACGCCGCCAATTCTATGAGACTCTGAAACACCCCCACACCTCCCGTTTCATGTATCGACTGGGAAGTTAAATTTGATTCACGATGCATATTCTTCCGCCGAAAATTGTCGTTTAGACTGCGATTAAATATCAAGTTAGGCAGCGTCTATTAATAAAGTGAAGGGATTTTGGCGGTTATTTTACCCTGCCTCCCCCCTTATTGTGAAATCGTGAGATTTGGCTCGACCCCGTTCCATATCCCTCCCTCTAATCCCACGTGAGATTAAGGATTTGGTGCTTTCCCCGCGAATTCACCCTGAAGATGATGGCAGAGAAGGCCATTGAAACGTTGGCAGCAATGTCCATCCTGGGGCCGTATTCTGTATTTCGTCGGTACCGCACCGGTCGGTTTCCCTTCCCAGCCCACCGACAGCACATCATTCCGTATCGACGACGGTTTCTATACCGACGACGGCAAATTCAGCGATTCAGTATGGTCGTCGGTATCAAACCAGTCGGTACGGTTCCCCCTCCTTCTCAAACAGGGAAAATCCGAATATATCCGAAGTTAGAAGTCATCTAACGTGTCTCCACCAATGAAAGAAGGGTAAAAACAAGTGAAGACTCATTGGCACAGTTTGTTGTCGTCATTCTCAATCTTTTTATTTGCGGAAATTACAACTTATTGCTAGATTAAGATAAACGATATTGAATAAGTTTTTAACAATGCTTATATAGTGTGGTAGTAATGCTGTACATACAGAATCGAAGGAAACAATATTACAACATCACAATAAAGTTTGTATGTGATGGAGATTGTTGTTGCTGGAATGAATCATTGAAACTATCCTTGAGATCGTAGTTTCTTTTTTTAAATATTGGTTCCGTATAATGCTATTTATTCATGATTTGGTAATATAGTTGTCATTAAGTAAGTTCCGTCTAAATGTTGTCAACGGAAGGTTATGCCATTGGCACCGCAGCAGACGAAAATAACATATCATGGAACGTGAACGTAGGATTCAAATGTAAATGTCATATTAGAGGAACGAGTTAGGAAATTGTTATAAAAATATGGAGCTGGGTGTAATTAAAAGAAGTGTAATGACGAGGAAGTAAAGAAATCGTGATTGGGTGAAATACATATGTATAAGTTGCGCATTCCAAGTGAGAGGAAATGATAATATTGCGGTAAACCTCATACTTATTAACAAATATCTTCTTTTATCGTCAAGGGAATCAATGGCTGACGATGAAATGAAATATAGTTGCCTGTTACAAATGAAAGAAACTGATACCGCTGTGGCAAACTTCATACTTAAATAAAAAGATCTTATTTCTATGCCGAGAGAAACGCCAAATTGATGATTGAGTGAAATAACAGTCGCCTATTCAGAGTGATATAAAGTGATAACATTGCGGCAAAACTCATATTTAATCAAAAATATCTTTTTTATGTCAAAGGAGAAAATAAATGATGATAGAGAGAAATAAAGCCTATAAAAAGCGAGTGAAATTTCACTTAAGTGGTAACATAAATGAGAGAAAGTCATTAAGTATATGTTAACAAACCTCATGTTTATTAACCATTATCTTATATTTCTGTCAAGGTAATTAATATAGATGATAACACAGTGAATTATAGAGGCGTATTCGAAGGGGCAGAAAAAGATAACATTGCAGAAAACCTCATTATTTACTCGGTGATGAGGTAAAAAAAAAACGTACAATGCGCACCGGGGAGTTCATGAAACCCACGTATGCCGCGTGTAGTACTGGAGATTGCCCCGGCGTTTCGCGACCCACTGCTGGTCACTTCTTCAAGGGAATAATGTAGGAAAGTCAGGTGACAAAGAAGGGTAGACTTCTTGCCACGAAGTTGGTCGAATCTATTCGATCCGCGACGACTTAAACTTACAATTAGAGCGTTTGTCGTGAAAACATTCAGAACTGCCAAATTATAGACAGAACAGAAAATAACACCATAATATGTCTTTTCAAGGTGGTTTTTTATGAAAAAATTTAATTTAATTTGCAAAATAATTACATGTTACTCAACACTTAGAACAATATGCAGAAAATTATAAAAAAGTCTATTGTAATGCGCTTCTTAATTTAATGAACTAATTACGTTAAAAATGTACTCCTCAACACAGGATTTAAACATAACATCGTTTTTCACGGAAATTGAACTGCGGAATATTAGTCACTTTTATTATTATTACTCTCCCAACTCTCTTCATCCCCGATATTTACCGACTCCACGTCCTCCATCTATTTGACATTACTCATTTCACTAAGCACAGGTAATATTGGTTCCCTGAGAAGCTGTGACATTCATCGAGAGGGAATAACAATGCCTTGAGTGCAACGAACTAATACTGGAAACATAAGGATCAGATGTGACCAATAGTAGGTTAAAAACATATCTCATCGTGTCCTTTCTTGAGTATTTTAGCGCATGATTTTCTTCGAATTTCCGAATATGCTTATTCCTTGCTTCTAGGGCCTCTTCGGAAAGCATTCCAAAGGGAACTAATGCAATGGGGGTAATCAATCACTTTTGTCCCATGAATGATATTTTATGTACCGTGAAAGGCATGTAATACCATGAGTATGACGCATGTATATTTTTTCTGTTTTCTACTACTTAGTGGGGCACTCTGGGCCGTCACAACAAACCCCGAGTGCCCCAGACGCCTGCCCCCCTCCAATCCCACCCCCTCCCCCAACCCATCCACTCACCCACACGAACTCTGTATGATACTTCCGGAGCGATACTTCTGGAGGAGGGATACTTGTGTTAGGAGGTTCTGTGGAGGAGAGATACTTCTGCGAGGAGAGATATTTCTGTTTCGCGGAGCCCAAAGGGCTCCGCGTAACAGAAGATATACTTAGCCACATGCTAATGAAGACCATTCTGTTATTTAGTGACGTTATCAAAGAAAATTTCAACCAAATATGATAGAGCATATGCCCCTGAATTTTCTGAAATCTCGTAGAGAATTCTAATAAATGACTGTTTACTTTGATATCATATTAATTGTGGTCGATACATGCAAATTTTATTGAGCTTTAAACATGGGTATTACTCGGTATCATTATTTTTTTATTCTTGGACGTCAAAGTACAACTTGTGTACCGCCGGCAAAAGTTATTTCCATTTATCCGACAAATGAAAGTATTATTTACTGTGGCGGTAAGCCAGGAGGAGGGGCATTGAAGATATGTCGCATTAAAATTTGGGATTCATATGCAAGTATTTATATTTATTCATATAAATTCGTATAAATCAAAATGAATCAATATCTACTCCCACCATCTCCTAAATAACAGAAATTGCCAAGGTTGATCGAGAGACATTTCGAATTTCAGCCCGCATTAATTACTCTATATATCATATCAGAAGAGGGTCAACTTCAATAATCAGACTCAGCACCAACGTATCTTTCATCCATGCGGATAAATCAGCCGGTAATAATTGTGACCATTATTATTATCCTTCTTGAAACTCCTATATTACACTTCATTAAATGAAAATGACACAAACCACAAAGAAAACCACAGGAAGAACTTTGGACGGCTCAAAGAACTCCTTCGATGTAGATTTTCTCCTCCCCTCCGCCTGAAGCCTGCCTGGAAAAGGGAGAATTACCGCGCGGAGGGATACAGGTCATCCTGTAGGTCGTCTGGCTCCCTTCCCCGTACCCTCTGAGCAAGGAGTATAAAAATAGTCTCGATTCTTTTTGCCTTCGAGATAAACAGGTCGGAACATCCGAATTGCGATTGTCATATGTTTTAAATAGGTTGACATGTTTTCGTGTGCTCCCCAATGGGGAAGATACGCAATTTCTCACATATAGTCATTTTAGCTTCTAATCGTTGGTTAGTTCCGTAAATTTCTATGCAATGGTTATCAAGCAATCGCTTTTGACGGTTCATGAAGCGTTATCTACAGTGACGCCGACCCCATGGGGCTTGAGGGGGCCCGAGCCCTCCCAAAAATTCGTTACAGATGAGAGGAAAAAATGAGTCAGGCTTGTCGATTTTCCCCCGAGTGTCCAGATATCGAGATTCGAGTGATCAGGGTTGTAATGTTGATCATATGACTCTTGTAAAATGCTTAAAAAACTTATAATTCACTACTTATAAAATTTACCGGGGCAAGGTCCCCGGCTTGGGCCCCCCCAATATTTTTTATAAGTCGGCACCCCTGGTTCTCTACCATTTTATCCAATACATTTGCACGTCGTCCTAAGAAACACGTCATATCGGAATACTTTTCGAAAAGTTTTGGCCGCCTCATCCAGCGTAATGATGCCACACGATATCTTTACATGCGATTATCTCTCGAAACCGCGCCCATGCGGAAGAGATCCATGATACTTTTTCTTTATTGCCCTTATCATCATCATCATAATTAGTCAACAATCCTAAGATTGAAAGATGAAAGAAAATAAATTCCCCAAGGCCGTACCCCTTGCTGGGCAAAAAGTTTGGGAAGTTGGAAGGATGATAGTGGAGTGATGCGCAAAAATTAAATGGAAAAACTAGGATACAAACAATCGCGCAAGCTTACTCACTCACCCAGCAGATTTACTCTAAGGAACAAATTTCTGCGTAGATTTCAATAACGCACACACACACACACAGTGTTTGCGCCATAGGGAGTCCCATACAACAATCGCCACTCGTTTGGCTTCTTAACTGTTGTGCGCCCGTGTGGGCTAGAGTGTAAATGTTTAAACTGATGTTTTCGTGGTTGTTGGCCGTGAACGGTAGTTGTGAATGTGTCGTCAAGTAGGAAGGAACTCGAGCCGGCGCTGCCTGAGGAAGCTATCGACGGGAGCCCGACGTCACGGTGAGTGGTGATTTGGATGATTTGGATGGTGTGGGACTCCCGGCACGTATAAAAATACAATACATGAGGGCTCAGGGGAGCACTTCGAGGATACAACACACCGGGGCCGGGAACCAAGCCCGTGGCTTATATTCCCGATCACCCGGGGAGGGGCTGGATAGGAAGGAAAAAGGAAAGAGGCGCCGCCGCGATAGGAGCCCATGGACAACCTATGGGAAAGGAAAGGGAAGGAAGGGACGGGACGAGGGAAAGACGCCTCAACGCTAAAGAAGCGAAGAGGGCCCTACTATTAGCGAAACCAGGCAAAGCTATTAATATGCCAACGATTTTGGAGAATTTTCCTATAAATGAGGAAAATCCATCGATCAAAACGTTGGATCGTATAAAAATACAGTCCACTTTATTAATATTGTCGTGCCGCGTACAGTTTTTGGTCTTTCGTGCCGGATTGCGTACACTCAGGTTTGCGGAGCTTCCGCCTACACCAGTGACCTACTCACACCAATGAAAAAAATTAGGAAAATCACGCTCTCACTAACTTCCTATTTTTTCTCTAGCGAAGAGGAAACAGCGGTAGTTCCATCTCCATTCCCCACGCCGCGCCACCCGGCATGTTTTTCGTCGCCCCGTCATCGTAATGCTGCTTTTTTTTTTTGTCCGCAGATGCTGTGCGAACGCAACTCCCGAAAGAAATCACCTCATCACGTCGGGCTGGGTTAATGACCCGCCGCACACGGGGGGCGAACGGCCTGTTTCGGTGAACAGAAATCGCGAATCTAAGGCCAAAATTGAATTATTTACCGAACCCGTTCCATTAGGTTATGGTATAGTGCATCTAAGTATTGAAGGATAGGTCTAAATACTGAGTACTCCCTTCTATAAATGAGTCAAAAGATATCGTTTCCGTGAAAGAACGCACGGCGCTCGATGCCATTTTTCGATCGATTATGAAAGTGCATGAAATTTAACTGCTTTAAGGCCTGGTTACACGGTACATTAGAATGTACAAGAATCTGTACATTTTTCGGAATGGTTTTCTGAACAGATTCTTGTACATTCTCATGGACAAGATCCACTAGGAGGTGGTTACACGGTACATTTTTTCGGACATTTTTTCGTACATTTTTTAATGCGCAACAAATTATTTCAACTTCAAATATAAACCAATGGGGAGCATGCAAAATTTTTTAAAAGTACTAGAATAATAAGATCCTTACCTCAAATGTACTTGCCGAAAATTTCGCGGATGAATAATGTTTTATAGCTGAGATATGAGTCTTTAAAAATAATCTTCATCGACTGTTTGAAAACACGTGACGGAGCGTGCGCGCGTTACATCACGGCCTGGAATCCACTGAGGACAGACTGAGGAAGTGGATAGAAAAACTGTCTATTTAGGGACTCAAACGCAAATTTGGCGAATATAATGGCTGTTTTAACGTCAAACTTCGGATTGTGTATATATTGGGTTGCCTAGGCGTTGTTGAAATAAATA
Organism: Ischnura elegans; assembly: GCF_921293095.1. NCBI lineage: Eukaryota > Metazoa > Arthropoda > Insecta > Odonata > Coenagrionidae > Ischnura > Ischnura elegans. Next base: position 29,100,593 of record NC_060253.1, read on the forward strand.
AAGGCGATTGTTTGGGGAACTTTGGAAAGATTAAATTAAAATAAGTTGATTGCAGATTGTGATCTACGTTACACACCTACATCATTTGATTAATGCATTAAGTATATTGTAGCATGGACCTTCATTAGAAAAACGTGTGAAAACCACATAAATAGTGTATCCCATAAAACCATACAAAGTGCCCCGACGTCTAGTACCTCTATTTACTCGCCGCAGACGTTTTTTGCTTGTGTTCGAAGGGACAAAAATAAGAGTAATGAGTGGTTGATGATCCACAGAATGGAGTCAAATACATTATCTATATTGTCAACGGGATATCCTCAACGTAAGTACACTATTAAATCAGGGTTACCGCAGGATTTTATCAAGTTACTTATTTCACTTTGTAAACAACTCTATAAATGTACCTATCATTCTACCCATTGTAGGATCAAATAATAAGGAAAGTGGCTGTTTACAAGAATAAATACTGATTACGATTAAACCACGGTGAAAACTAAGGAATGTAATGGGCGGCCGGCCGCTCGTCACAAGGAGCCCCTAACAAGGAATATTCTCAAAGTGTCTTTCGCCGATATCGTTCAAATTTTGTTGGACAGTAGTGTTCCATAATAAAAGCACATTTTCAAAATTTCTCGTGCCCTTCAGCCCTGTGATATAATAAACAGGACATAATAAAGGCAGTTGAATTTTAGATTTGAAAGCGAGTGTGTCGTGATTTCTCTCCATCCTTCTCCTGTGAATCGGCGCACGCTACAGGAATATACGAGAAATATGAGGCTTTTGGCAAGGTAAATTCAATATTTATTACTGCGATGCCCATAACGTTCGCTGCATGTCAACGCAACACCTAAAATTTCGACTCGCTTTGCAGTCGGTCTCGATTCAAAAACAGGAACTTGAGTAAATACAGCGTAAATAGTACTTGAATCTTATTTCTTTGCCTATCACATGCTTTTTATGACCTTTTAACGATCATTTGGATCTCAGTCTTGGAAAATTCTCGCGGTTCATACATCCAGCGCCTTTCCCTCTGATCCTTCCTTTTACCCATCCCCTTTTCTTCTGATCCATCCTTTCGCTACCCATATCCAACCAGTGAACTATCCAAGTCAAGCAAGATGTCAAAATAAAAATAACTATCGGGGTCGTACGTAAACAAAGAAGTCGCCAATACAAGCCAGATGAACTGAATGTGTCGTTTTCGTAGTCTGCCACCAGGTGACTCTGTTATGAGTCCAACTTGTGCGATTGTCTAAACGAAATTAGAACAGGCGTTCAGAAATTCATAGATTCTTACATTTTGCGTGGTTAGACGATGCATTTTCGCGTTCATTCTGAGAATCAGACATTCTCACATTTTCTTGTACATTCTGATGTACCGTGTAACCAGGCCTTTAGAGCAAGTAGTCTGTCTTTCATGCGGTCCACTGCCGCGTCCCCCACCTCACCTTTTTCTTCTCCTTCCTCCTCCTCCCTTCACCGGATCCTTTACCCCTCCCCCCCTTCCCTTCACATCCTGAGAAACGACCTAAGACGGGAGGGATGGAGATAACGACTTTCGAAACAATATTCATCCGTACCATCCCCTCCAACCCCCCCCCCCCCCCCACATTAAGAGGGGAAAGACGGTCGCGGGAGGGAGGGTAGAAAGACTTATGCATGCTCGAAAATGAGCGGAAGGATAGTGGGAGACGAAAAAATGGAGATGCCGCCGCCGAATTAAATTTAAATTTGACTGAATGAAATCAGGCTCGCGTGGTGTTTCGCGCCTCTATGACGGCGGTGGTGTTAATGGCGACGCGCTCATTGGATGCATTCCAATCCGGCCAAAGTTTTTTTTTATTCAGACGAGGGTTGACCAGAAAGTAACGCACCATATTTGTTTCTTCGACAGTTATTTATTGCGCATTATGAGAATCATACACAAGAAAGAACGATGTTTCAACTACTCACCCAATTTTTCCACGTAATCTCCGTCTCGTTCTAAAGCCTTCCTCGAGAGCGAAATAAGGGCGTGTATGAGCTCAACAATCGCCCCATGAGCGTTTGTGCCAGAGTCCTCTAGATTGCTCTCTCAACACTACTCTCTCATCATGTCGAGTCGTCGCATAGGCTTCCACTATGGCAACCACGACGTCCGCCATTTTTAGTCCTAGCAGCCCATTTACCCATAAGGAGATGTGGGCAGATTTTTTCGTTTATTTGGTATGCAAAGAATGTTGGTAATTTTCAGATAGTTGATATTAATTCCCGAAACCTTCGGTAACATAAATAAAAATTTTCTAGGCATGACAACAATGGAAACGGCGAAAATAAAGATAAAACCACGGCAAAGACTAAACGTATTACGACCTGATGGAACCCTTCTTTTAATGGGTGGACAGCCAATTGCGCTTAATAATCACTAAAAATACTATTGTTTACCTATTGAAAATCATGGACCAACAAAACAGCTTACTACAAGAGCAACCAGTGACTCCGTTTAATTACTCTAGAAGTATTTTGAAAACCATTTTTCAATGTAAAGTAGCAAGGCTTATGCTATAGAAGTAATGAAAAATGGTGTAACTGAAAAATTGCCAGAATATAAACAAAGGCAATGTGAAAGAAAAGAACTTGTAATGGATAGTTCAATCTTACATTCAAACAAACACGCCAATTTGAGAAGCTACCTCATTTGATAAGCATTTGATAGATGATAAGCATTAAAAAAGACTGCGTGCCTATTTTTCAGCAACTGTGCTGATTCCTCAAAAAATTATAGATGAATGATAATGTTAACAATTAGGTACTTCAATTAAAAATATAAATATATAGTCATATCTCAGCAAAATACCAAGCGCAGGTGACACGTATGGAAGATGAGAAATGACTTTCACCACCTAAAGACACTATAATTAGGCATAATAGAAAAAGACAAACTACAAGAGATTTTAGGGGTACATAACTCAGGGTAATAGGTGCTTATGGCATGAATAAAAGCACAAACAAAGACATGCTCAGCATCTCCAGCTCCTAAGACTGCATGTAGCCATCAAAAACACTCAACCCCTCCAAGAAACGAAACCTTGGATTCAGCCAGCCATCGACTATGCCAAACATGAATTACACACAGGTGATTTTTTCCAGGAACACTATCGAGATACCACAGGTCAATGATTTTGGTTTCATACAAAAAAATTGTATGAAACGATATACGATAAATAGAATATGAGAGGTCTCCCCTTTGGTGTAATAGGCTTAGGATAATTTGCGACGTCGAAAATCGTCGGAACATCATTAGGCTTTTAATTTATTCCAGCCTTCCTTCCGAGCGGGTTCAAATTTTGATTCGTATAAGTGCACCTGTGGCAAGGAAAACGAAGATAACTCGCGCGAAAATGTTTTCATAATGATTAAATGGCTAAATAATTACGCGCATGTACTTCATGTTGCCTTTCCCTGGGCTACAACCGTGTCGCAGTGGAAAGGCTAGCGTGTCCCTATGACCCCTAGAGCTGCACTGACGGGATTAATTCTAAATTATTCCCGGTAGGACCACCCATGCTAAATAGGTCGAAGGGTAGGAGCCAGACGAAAGGTAGTCCACGTGATGGTGTCACGTGAGAAACACTGTTGGAATGGAAGTGGGAAACCCTACCAACTATCTCTTCCCTGAAAACATGAAGTACAACCAAATAAGCCTCGGAATCTCATCGACCAGCACCCGTCCGCAAAGGGCGGGTGTCGGGCACGGCAGCGAGGTCGGCAAGGTCCTCGGGGTCGTCAACATGCGAAATCCTTGCAGAGACTTATCATCATCATCAACAGCAGCAATGAAGAAGGAAGAAAAGAAGACCAAGAAGATGGAGAAGAAGAAGTCGGCTATAAATGTAGGGACGTGGAATGTGAGGACAATCATGAGGGCAGGGAAGTTAGAACATATGAAAAGGGAAATGGATAAAGGGAGGATAGATATCTAAGGATTATGCGAGCTGAGGTGTAGGGTTGGGGGGGACTATTGGAGTGATGGGTATAGGGTTATATGTAGTGGTGTGGAGGTAAGCCAGCGAGGGATAGCTTTATTAGCATTAAACAGTAAGATGGCTAAGCGTGTGGTAGGTATACATCAGGTAAGCGTAGGATTCTGGTGATAGAAATTGAGGCGCGGCCCACCGACCTTATGGTGGTCCAAGTTTACATGCCCACTAGCGATCATAGGGAGGAAGAAGTAGATGAGGTGTATGAACAACTCGAGGAAATAATTAGAGACACACCGGGTAAGAAAAATGTGGTAGTGATGGGGGACTGGAACGCTTTAGTCGGGGAAGGGAGGGATGGAACGAAGTAGGAGAATTTGGATTAGGAATTCGGAACGACAGGGATGAGAAAGCAGCAGAATTTTGCAGGAGAAACAAGTTATTCATCACAAACACTTGGTTCAATCATCATAAAGGGCGAAGTCCACACATGGAAAAGTCCAAGGGATGTAGGGAGATATCAAATACACTACATTATGGTAAGACAGAGGTTTAGGAATAGTGTGAAAAACTCGCGTAGCTTCCCAGCAGCAGATGCGGATTAAGACCACAACTTAGTACTTATAAAATGTAACGTAAGATTCAAAAGACTTATGTACTAAAGTTAGAAAGGCAAAGAAATGGAACGTAGAAAGAACCTGAAGGGGAGGATATCAGGAGCAAGTGTACATTAGCATACGGGAAACTGGAGAGGAAGGGTGGGATAGTATTAAAACGGGAATAGTCAATGCGGCGGAGAAGTCAATTGGCTACGTTGACCGCAGAAGGATAAAGAAGCCTTGGATTACGGAGGGAATGGTAAAAGAAATGGAGGAAAGTAGGTAATGGAAGAACGTGGACACAAATCAGGGCAAAAGAATGTATAGGGAACTAAATAATCGATTACTACGTGAAACTAAGAGGGCAAGGGAGGAATGGTGGAAATGACAGATTGAGGAAATGGAAAAGTTCCAGAATGATGGAGAAGTAGGCGCGTTGTACGCCAAAGTTAAGTCACTATCGGGCGGCAAAAGAGGGCAAGCCATGTCTAACATTAAGGCTAAAGATGAAAGGATGCTAACCGAGCGAGAAGATGTATAGAGTACATGGAAAGAATACGTGGAGGATCTCTGTGAAGGAAGGAACAGACCGGAGAGATTGACTTTAGAGGATGAAAGTGAAGTGGGGGAGGATAATTTTGGGCCGGGGACATTAGATTCGGAAATAGAGCACTTCGTTAAATGAAGGCTAGTAAAGCAGTAGGCGTGGACAATATCCCGTGTGAGCTTCTGAAGAATCTAGGGAAGGAAGTTAAGAAAAGGTTTTTCAAACTAGTACGCAGGATATATGAGGAGGGATGTTGGTCGGAGGATTTCGTGAAGACTTTTAATTCCGCTACCGAAAAAGAAGATAGCTGTGGGATGCGGAGATTACAGGACTACCACCCTAATATCGCATGCGACGAAAGTGGTGCTGAGGGTATTGAACAGACGAATGGAGGCGAGGGCAAACGGGTATTCGGACGAAGATCTGTTTGGTTTCAGAAAAGGGAAGTCAACTCGTGATGCAATAGCGATAATGAGGTCCCTGGTGGAGAGGAACCTAGAATATGACCCGGACGCATATGGCTCTTCCGTGGATTTTGAAGAAGCGTTAGATAGCTTGAACTGGTTAGAGTTAATGGAAATCCTCAAGAGAATAAGTGTATATTGGAGGGATAGACGACTAATTTGTAATCTGTATATTGCCCAGACTGCGCAAGTGTGGGTAGCGGACGGAGAACCTGGGAGGGTAAGCATTGGCCGAGGTGTGAGGCAAGGCAGTCCTGTATCGCCGCGTATGCCTACTTTTTATCGTATGCGCTGCGACAAGGCTGTACATTGTCACCCGTAATTTTCAACGTTTACATTGAGGAAGCCATTAATGAAATCAAAGAAAAGGAATTGGGAGTGAATATCCATGGAGAAAAAATTAGCATGCTAAGATTTGCCGACGACATAGCCGTTATAGCAGAAACAGAGAAGGATTTGAAAAATATTCTGGCTAATATGGGTAGGGTAATGAGTAGATATCAACTGATAATAAGCACGAAGAAAACCAAGATCTTAGTATGCAGCAGAAGAGAAGAAGTCAAGACCAACATTAAAATAGGGAGGCAAAAACTGATAGAGGTGGATGAATTCTGTTATTTGGGAAGCAAGATAACTAGTGACGGGAGAAGCAAGAAAGAAATTATCAGCAGAATAGCCCAGGCGAAGAGAGCATTCCACCAAAAGAGAGACCTGCTTACAGCGGGAAACTTAAATATGGAAGTAAAGAAACAATCTATAAGAACCTACATCTGGAGTATGCTCCTATACGGAAGTGAGGCATGGACAATGACCGCAGCGGAGAAAGCAAGGATAGAGGCCTTTGAAATGTGGTGCTACAGAAGAATGATGAAAATCAAATGGGTTGACCGAGCTAGTAACGAGGAAGTCCTAAGAAGGGTAGGAGAGAAGAGAAGCCTCATGAAAACCTTAATAAGAAGACGGAACAACCTTATAGGCCACATCTTGAGACATGATGGCCTGATGAAGACAATCGTCGAAGGACAAGTGGAAGGCAAGAATGGAAAAGGAAGACCTCGGACAAAATGTATGGAACAAGTAAAGAGAGATGTGAAAGAGAAGAATTACGTAGGTGTGAAAAGATTAGCTGATAGGAGAACTCTGCGTCAAACCAATCCTAAGATTGTTGACCATTGGTGATGATGATGATGATGCTGCTGAGAAGATGGTAAGAGAAGCGTGGGAACAGTTAGGAGCTGGAATAAAAGTGGGAGGAACGATGTTCAAATCACTGAGATTCGCGGATGATCAGGCGTTGATTAGCCAGTCAGCGAGGGGTCTTCAGGCTCTAGTGAATGCGCTATACGAGCGTTGCGAGGAGAATGGGATGAGGATTAATTACAAGAAAACTAAGGTTATGCGGTTTTGTAAAGCATCACGAGCGAGGAATGTGAGACTTAAGATAAAGGTGGGTGGTGAAAAATTTGAGCAGGTTGAGCAGTTCAACTATTTAGGCAGTACGTTTAAGGAAAGCGGATACGGCAGTAAGGAAATTAGGAAGAGAATTGCATTAGCAAAGGAGTCGTTCGTGAATAGGAAGGAAATTCTGAGAGGATTGTTATTTAAGAGTTTAAAGAAAAGGTTAGCGAGGAGTTTGATCTGGAGTGTAGCGCTCTACGGTGCGGAAACATGGACATTGAGGAAAGAAGACGAGAGATGATTCGAGGCATTCGAGGTATGGGTATGGAGAAGGTGAAATGGACGGAGAGGAAAAGGAACGACGAAGTGCTGGATATGGTTGGCAAGGAGAGGCAGCTTTTAGATGAGGTACGGAGAAGACAGAATTTATGGGTGGAGCGAATAATTAGCGGGGTGGGGATGTTGAAAATGGTGTTAGAGGGTAGAATGTTGGGGAAACGAGGGAGAGGAAGGAAAAGAATGGGGTTTTCAGAAAAATTGAAGGTAAGTACGCCTTACAGTGAAGGCAGCGCTGGAAAGATAGGGAGTCTCCCAAATCACTTCATTAGTACTCCACAGAAACATACCTTAATCTTAATAATTATAAACTGTATGTTGACTATTATATTAATTAAGGAAGGTTTCGCTGTTTATGTATCACATGTAATTACAAGGTGTAAAATCCAGCATGAATTCCAATACAATTACCTGCAAACATTCGTTACCAATAACGTAGTTCCAAAAGGGACATAAATATTACATTATTTCAGTAAGTCTTTAATAAAAACTGGTATCATTGATTCCATCGCACGTAAAAGTTCCTCATGGTATTTCAAACGTGAAAGCACTTATATGGTTAGAAGTATAACTTTCAAGGACACTTACAAGTATAACTTTCACGAGGCGAAATAATAACAACTAACCACATTCCATCATGTGAATAGGTTGCGTATTCTGATGTTTATTGCTTAAATTAATCACTTGAATGTATCTCGGGTTGCTTGTATTAGTTTTACGAGACTATGAACGTTTTAAAAACTATTGCCACTAATAATATTATAAACATGAAAAACTCTCAACGATAGCAGGAATAACTATGCACTCTTTTCTGTTTACAAAACGTGCAACGTAAAACTGAGTACCAAAGGTATTAAACTTAGAAATAAATCACAGCCTTTCATCAACTTAAGCCGAAACTAAGTAAAAACTTGATCTTCATATGGATACTTACCCAATACATTAAATGAATTGAAGGTGAGTTGAGGTGAGTTAGAAGTTGAATTAAATCAACTTCTAACTCACCTCACAAATTGTGGAAGACGGCTATGGTTGCCACTTATACATCCCGCACATTTGTAACCATTTCGCAATTACCTCAGGATTACAAGGAAAAACAAAAATACGGAACCCATCCCTGCAACTATTGGAACAGTTTGGTGCAGAAGAACCACCCATCTCTCTTATTAATCACTTACAAAAATGGAAAAAACTGCACCTACTTAACGTTACGCCTATGCTACAACACAGCCCACCATTAATGGTTTGACCAACAATGGCGGATTGCGACGACTCAACTTCGTAGTTATAAAATGTCAATATAGAGGACTCTGGTTTGTGCTACCGGCTACTTCCAGCCAAGCGCATTCATATTGTTGGGTTCCTAGTTCACACCCCAATTAAACAGGGAATAACTCAACTGGTTTTCAGGCATTTCATCGCACCTCGATTCTCTGCGTACGATCAATGAAAAAAAAGTTTTCTCTTGAATCAACTTCTTCTCCTCCAAACCCCGTAATAGTTTAGATGTCCAGGCTGATGGCACTTTTAAACACATTTTCTACCGACAAAACACATTAAACAGTGCCTAATTTATCTCCTCTATGAGTCTTTTGTATGCCTTTTACTCTTCTAGTCTAAGTAATCAATGGCAATTTATGTAAGCATAAATGATGCTTCCTTTCTCCAACGCACTCTGCATTGCCCAAAAGAAAAAATCATATATTTTAAAAAAGGGCCTTTAAAAAATAAAAGAAAAGATATTAATGAAAAAGAACATATATCAATTAATTCAATAACAAAAAAAGAGAACAATAATTAGTGCTTCAACTTTCATCAATATTGTTTCTCCTGTTCCAATTTCATTAGATTTAAGTTTCCTATTTATCGTAAACAACATTTAATACTGACAACGGTACACATGCGCCATTTTTTTAAATTACCTTTGTCAACTGACTGGCTGGGGTGAGTTATTGACTCACCTGTACAGCTCTAAGTCGCGCCTTCCGCACGTTCATTGTATGCGGATATGAGCGCATTTGATTCGGAGGGCGATTGTTGAGCGCTTCTAAAGCGGTGGTATCGAAAATATCTTCCACGAATGGCATCCTGTGATGGCCCATACAAGTGGAAGTCCGAAGGAGCCAGTTCAGGGGTGTATAGTGGATTGGAATAAAGCTTGGACAGAATTTCATACAAGTATTTGAAGTTCAGCGTTGTTCCTTCTCTGCGCTGAAAGTAGGTTATTTTCAGATGGCCTTGGAAATCGTCTTTATCGCCGCTCCGTGAAAAACAAAATAAATTACCAAGTTTGGACGTGGTTTAACTTCCTCGCGCTGAGGCCGTCGCTCCCGACATGCTTGTCGCTCTTTCCTGCATTCCTTTCACTCTCAACCCTTGCCACATCTTTCGATAACGCCCGGAACCTATCCTACGCTCGTATCTCGTGTGTTTCACACTTCGCCAGTTTCATCAACGAGGATAATTGAATTAACTCGGATGGTATTCTCCAAAAACCGAGATATTACAACAATCGCGTTTCACCAGATGCATTAACTAGGTTTTGGGCTGTTATCTCGGTTTATACTTTCTCTGACGATATTCCGCCGTTCAAAGCTTATTATCCGAGTTAATCTGAGGGCAGGTGTAACGTGGCATGATGCGCATGCAGCTTCATCAGCTCTCGGAAAAATCGAATTACAGCAAGGACGAATATCGACATTCTATTCGGAGACCACGTTCATTATGGATAAATTAGCGTGCAGATTATTTTAATATAAATGGTCAAGTACATTTATTTACTCATCCCTAAATGGCAAATAAAATAAAACTGCAAAGGCATTTCTCGCTCTCATTGAAGAAGACGAATTTTACTTAAAAGGGGAGGTGGAGGTTACCAATGCCGTATATTTTATAGCATTTGGAATGGCGAACACATCTCTAAACTGGTAGGGGTTCTAATGAATGGGCCTTAATTTGGCTGTAATTAATTAATTTTCACGCCGTACTTTTAACAAGCCTTATACAATAATGATGTATAATGCTAAAACAGCGCGGCATCTTCTATGTCGGGTAGTTAGTATAGTAGTACCGTCGCGTACGACGCGTCGTCGACTATCACCCAGAGGGCCAGGGTTCGAGCATTAGCCATAGCAACTATTGCATGGCTTTTTTTGTCATCTTCATTTTGATCATACGGCGACAAGTATATGAATAATTTTAATTGAAGCAAGATTACACATGAGGAAAATTTTTTTATCATCATAATGGGGTACATTTCACACGTCACAATGGAGGCGGCAGGTAAGTACGAGCATTCATGAAGTGATAGTTGATACATTGTCTCATAATTGACGTTATTGCGGGGTAAAATTATTGCAGAATTGTCCGTAATGTAGTTTTTTGATGCAATATCCCATCTTTTTGTGTAAATGACGGGAATGAAGGTAAATCTTTAAGGATTTCTTTCGTTCATTCCCTTGAGAACACGTTTGATTGATAAGGTCATGTATAATGAGAATTAAAATACAGGTAGAGGCGAAACCCATTTTTTCTTCCAGCAACAGATACTCAACATTATTTACTCAATGGTTTATCCAAAACTGTTCCATTTTCATCCCTTACCTCATTTGAATGTTAATGCAGAACTTCTTCAATGACGTCATGAACTTCACGACGAGCCTTTAACATCTAACAAATTTTCAGCAAAAGTGGAAGCACGTCGAAAGGAAATACATTGATTAAATTAGGTTAAATGGTGTCGATTATTGTCAATGGCTTGACTTATTTAAGTTTAAATAACGGAAAATAATGTGGTCTGATTTTCATCTGTTGTGCACCTACTCAGTTATTTTTATAACGACATTTTATTCCTATAATGACATACTTACAATTGTTTTACATTTTTTTTATGTAAAATAGACCTACCCTAACAGAATTTAGACAACATAGGTACTATTGTCTACAACAGTGGCAGATATATGGGGGCTGAGGAGGCTATTGCCCCCTCTTGGCCATCCAATTTACCCTAGAGAAGGTAATTTTTTTCCGACCCCCGCTACTGCTGGAATTTTAACCCCCAATTAGCATCCTCCCTTGTCCCTATCCTGGATGCACCAATGGTCTTCAATAATATTTAGACACCCACGAGTTCCACTTATGTTAAATCAAGGTGGCTAGAAGAGGATATAGTTACAGCTGAAAGTGGGGGAGGAAAATAGTGACGTCACGAAGTTAAAAAAAAACTATATACAGCAACGCAATGGGATCAACACATGAATATAATCAATTGACAGTTCACAGATGAGATCAATGCTTTCTTGAAATCTAGGATTATGCTTTGGGGGGGTGAGTGGGGGATTTAGGGAGGATAAGGGGGGTAATTGGGGGCTACCCCCCCAGGAAACGGGGATTTCAGGAAAAGTTTTGAAAAATAACGTGCCTTAACATGCCTTTTACATCATTTCGCCATTTAAAATTAAACTTCATGCAGATGCAGTTACTATATATCAAATCCAGACAAGATTTTCATATAATTTTTTTGATTACTCAGAGTCTTTGGGGGGGGATACATCCCCTCATTCCCAATATTTTTCCCACTGGAAAGTGGAACCTACGGCAGGCTAGAAATTATAAAGCTGGAATAGCAAAGCTAAAACTCGATATGCAAGGAATCAGCGAAATGAAGTGACCTGATAAGGGAGACTTTTGGAGTCGAATCTATAAGGTTATGGGCAAGGGATATCAAAACAGCAATGCTGGGGTTGGGATAAGCCTTAGAAAGAGCCCGGAAATGCGTGTGAAAGGTTTTCAGTAGTAAAATGAAAGGATAGTAATGGTAAAGTCAGAGACTAATCCGGTATAAACCGCAGTGATACATGTTTATGCGCCTTCGATAGATACTAAGAGGATCAATAAGTTGAAGACGTCTAAGAAGATATGACATCTTCCTCCCGATGAAAAAGCGTTTGGCGGCGCTGCAGATGTTTTACAGATCTCCCGGCCAAGGGGGTATGTATTATATTCGATTTCACCCAATATTCCATCTCCACTAAACCACTGTGTTAAAGTTATTCATCTCCAGAGAATAAATAGCAATAACATGGCAAAAAAGTGGAAATGTTCTCAACTTTTGGTGATAAACCATTTATTCTTGATGTCAGAGGAATATTTCACCCATAATGATTCAGAATAAATTCAGTCTGTACTAAAATTTTTATTAAAACTACAGAAACAATGGAAAATAGCATACAATATCAAAGACATTTTGCAAAAGGCACATGGCACATTGGTAACAGGGTGTCCAGTCAATCAAAGAAAAAATACTTCATGATTCTAGGATCTCCAGGGAGATTTTACTAAATTTCAGGTTGATATTACGTGATTACTGCGAAATATAAGAATTTAATAACACTTCAATACTTTTAAATAAAATTACATTAATGTATTATTTTACGTTGATAATTTAAGATCGTGCACACATTTACAGAAACCATACACTTAATTTATGTCTACACAGCAAGATATTCACCATAATTTAAGGAGTTACATGAATAAATACGTTTTCACAAAATACTATTTAAAACGAAATCATTACACTGTTAAGCATACAAGTACATAAGATAAGCCAGAATATGGGCGTTGAACTGGAGAAATTTTAAGCGAAATAAATTTGAAAAAAAAGGTTTAGATATTTCAGGCTGGCGTACAAATTTACGTAAAAAAACCAAATCTCCCATCATTGGGCACCTTGAGAATAGTAAGAAAATTTCAGATTCATTGCCACAGGCCCAAAATCGCTTACAGCAATCCAAAAATCATTTGGGGCGCTGGAGGCGCGTTTCACCCGTTTCAACCGAGAGCACCACTACCAAACACTTTACAAAAGCAATAACTATCCAGACGATAAATGCATACGCTTAAACACAAAACTGCATGTATTTAAAACACTGATGAAATACTCACAAAAACTAAACATAAATACTTATAAAAACATGTTTGCTGCACATGTCTGATTCAGTCAAAAGGAAACCAAGGAACAATATCTTCCCTCGAACTTCACTACAATTCGACTATTTCTTTGAAATAGTCGACTTGTAGTGCCATGTGAGAGGCAATTATCAAGGACACTAATAATTCAATGTCTAGAAAGCATTCGTGACTTAAGAACACTTTTTGAGACAACACTTTGTAGTAGGAACACCATTTACATTGGTGAAACATTCTAGGCACCCTGAGCAAACTATTACATCGAATAGGAGCCTACCCATTTCAGGCAATACTTTGTTCGTTGAGGCTGCGGATGAGAAATAAGGGATTCACAAATGTATACTATTACTAAATAAGCAAAAATCTATTACACATTGCCCGACGTCGCTTACAGCACAGCTGCAAGACTAGCACAGATGTAGACTAGGACTGATTAACTATTTACAATAATGTACGTAGGCAACTTATAAAAACACAACTGCAGCAGTTGTGTGAACAACCAAAAGGGGACTAGGCAATACTGTATCTTCCCTCGAATGAAATTGCCAATAAATGATCAGTATGCAGTATGACCATGGGTGAGGCAATTATCAAGAGAGCTAAACATTCAACCTCAAGTGAGCATTCGAAGTATGTAGCCGCAAAATACATGGACACCAGTGGCGCAGCAGAGAGGGTGCGGTTTTTGGGAATAACCCCCTTACCCTCAGAGGTTAGGGAATTTTTAATATAAAAATAATTTTGAGTGACAAATTTTGCAATTAATATTAGGGGGACGGATGGCTCGCAAACAAAACATCACACCATTCACACAGCCGTAAATTTCACCATTTTGAAACTTTTATCTTAAAAAAATTCTGGGGGAGGGACCCCGCACCTCCCGCCTACCATGGAGGGTATTCCATACATCCCCGCCAGACCCTTCAGTATTAGCTGCGTCTAAAATCCCCCCCAGATTTAATTCCTAGCTGCACCCCTGATGGACCTTTCTATGTAAATTGAAAAGTGTCCAAATATAGTTTAAAAAAAGAAATGGCCAACGGATGATGAAGCAGCGAGTCGATTATTTTTATTCCACCAGGGGCAGGTAGTCCAGGAATCACTGACGGCCGCTGAGGCATGTCCACATTATGGGTCTGTTGATGAAATCTTCACGGGAAATCAGCCGGGTAATGATGGTCATAACCATTCCTTCTATTGATATTCGCCCTGAAGACGATGGCAGAGAAGGCCATCGAAACGTTGGCAGCAATGACCATCATTACCCGGCTGATTTCCCGTGAAGATTTCATCAACAGCATTCGCCGGGAAAGCACCAAATCCTTCTTCATTATGGGTCTGGCTAATCATCCGTGGGTCGACACTCGCAGCCTGATGGATTGGTAAATGGCATTTTCACAAATCTTGTGTTTTTGTATTGGTCGGTTTCTTTGTAAACCCGATACACTGTTACATTTCCGGTAGGCTTGAGGATGTGATGTGGGTCCACACAGCATCCGGAAATTTCTGGGCATCTGAAACGAATAAATACGCGCACTTGAGCATTTTGACTTGAGATGTATTTCGCAATGTGAAATGATCATCGACATTGAAATATTCTCTTGAACCGAGAGCGTAAAAATTAAAGCTTTAAACAACACGTGAAAATTTAAACAAGTCCATCAGCTGCGCCCAACATGCTATACGTCATCCAAAGGAATTGATCGTGTCGTTGAACAATTCTTTGAACCCAAAATTCTAATAATATATTCGAAGACTGTTGAGATTGTAGTATACCCAATAACGGTAATCCTGATGATACTATACCCACGAACTACGTCTTACACTAGATTACTATGACGACCATAAAAATCACTAAACAGATAACACAGCCATAATACATCATTTGATTTTATTAGATGTGAAATTTTCAATTTTCATTGCATTTTTCTCACGAATTTGTTGTCTTTATTAACTTTGATGTAGTTTATATGGACCAGAATTGAGTCAAGATCCATATTCGGACATTCCTTTTCGTAAATTTTTTCCGGGGGAGGACTCCGGTTTGAGAATGTTTTATGTATTGACGGAAAATAACAGTTTATTCACGATGCACGTTATTCCGCCGAAAATTTTCGTTTTGACTCAGATTAATCATCAAGTTAGACGGCGTCGATTAATTACGTGAGGAGATTATGGCGATTTTCGTACCCTGCCTCAAACTTTATTGTGATATCGTGAGATTTGGCTCTACCCAACTCTCTAATCTCAAGTGAGATTGTTCAAAATGCATTATTTTTAATATAACTACGTCAATTCAAGGTCTCTTCAGCCCTCGGCCCGCCGGTTAATTTCTTGCGACCCCTGAAGGCATTAGATAATATTGTATCGGTCCACACCAAATAAAATATACATCGACACAATCGACAAAAAGAAAAAATGTTTAAAATCGAATTGATTAAATTTTTTAACTAACAAAGATTATTGAAGCTGTTATATATTTTTAAATTTTACTGAAGTGGTCGTAAAATGACGGAGCATTGCCGCCCTCCCGACGATGTAAAATTGATTTTTGGTCCTTGCATGAAAAAGGTTGAATATACCTGCGTTCATCTATGCTTCATTGCGTTGTATTTATTTAAAAACATGTTCCATTTATTTTTAAGATTATTTTTTATTTTCTATCTCAATTACCCCCGTAATCAGCGCAATGAGAACTATACATCGGGAATGTAAACAATCATCAACAGACGATCCCACAGGTGTACCTCCATGTCTTGGAAGGGTCAACCTATCCAGGCGAGACTCGAACCCGCGACGTTCGGTATGGCAGACGAGGACGTATCCCCGCCACCACCGGGCCGATAATAGCATTTTTAGAGTACAAATATCGTAGTCTAAAATTAGAGTTCACTCACAAAAAAACTGATATTTGCCAGGACCCGCCCTTCTCCGCGTGACCATCCCCTCCTCCCCGGCTCAGCTGTAAACTCAGCTCCCCCGCTCAGCTCACGAGATTAAGATGCCCCCTTACCTACGAAATCAGCACCACACTCGGATCAACAGGAAATGTAGAGTCAATTAACAGAAAACGGAAGGTACTCTTCACGTCAAATGCCGTATACTAAAAGATGATACATTAGAAATAAGTTTAGTCCTCTGACTGAGGCCCTCAGTTCGACCCTTGAACCTCTTGGCTTACATCTGTCATCCCGCTTAACACTTCGGTTCCACAGAAATATAAACACTAATGAGTGCAAGCCCTTGATCTCTACCCGCGTGCATTTCATGGAATTCCACATTACGTAAACATTTTGAACCATAGCATTTGATGCAGGAATGAAGGTCACTAAAGATATACTTCACTAGGACAACACATATAAGAGGCCGACTTGAGCGTCCTCTTTTGGTAATATTACTGTTTAAAATAAACATTTCCTTCGTCAACGACTGGTGCAAATTGCCATACTCACACGCACGACTCAAATATTGAACGTCAGTCAAAAAAACGTCTATAATTTCCTGACAATGGAGTCACGTCAAAAAAGAATGCCTTTGTATGGAATGAATTTGATAGATTACTTCACCATGTGCACATATTTCGGTTAAAACAATTAAGACCTTATTTCCTCTCGAAACTCGGATCAGTTTGTCCGTCGGCGTCTTCTATAAACTCATTCAAATGCGCGGTGGTTGACAACGTATTTAGAGGCCTACTTGAGGATGGTTTTTTCTAATATCCGCGCATTTCTCGCTCGGGGATACACGAATGCCATACCTTTCGCTCGCTTGGCAGGCAGGAAATACGAGCGGTAAAGGAGCAGACGAAGTCGGCTTGAGTCGGCGAGGCGCGGCGTGAATGATGAGTCATGATGAGAGAGTAGTGTTGAGAGAGCAATCTAGAGGACTCTGGGTTCTTTTGGCGCGCACCGCTTGCCGGTGGCCCGCCGGTGGCCCACCGGTGGTGACTCACCGCTGCTCACCGCGACCATTGTCAGGCCTAAGGGGTTGGCTTCACACTACAGTCATATGGCGGACTCTAAGTTTACTATTTCAAACGTGATTAAAGAATAAAAAAAAACACACCACGATTACTTACTTGCAATATTCTCCTGTGGGTGGATCGTATTCCACCCCCAAAACATCCAAGCGAAGATCCTCCGTTGTGCACTGAATTCGGCAACTCTCGTTATGCCTTTTCACATTAGTGATGAAATCAGCCTCAATCGACGAGTTGAACACTCTTTCTTTTCCCAGGAGATCCAGTGCGTCGGTTGCGTGATAATCAGTACACGTCGGAGGGGGATTAAAGTAGACCCAAGCCCTCCAGACAAAAAGCATACACGCACCTACAAGAAGACAGAAACCCAAGTCCCTCCAGGGGAATTTTTTCAAGATTTGTACACACGGAGGACGGCTGGCCATGGTGATGCGGTTTTCTAAAGGCTCCCCTGACTGATCTGCTCGATTCTTGTCGCACCGACTATCACGAGGGTTAGAATTGTAAATCGTAGCCGGGGTAGCCAGCGACCCACACCTCGCTCACTACTCGAGTGCGCCCGTACGTCCGCACAGCTTCGAAGAGACTTCCAGAATGGAGCGCGTGGAGCAGAAGGCGTTCTCGCGGTCCGGGAGGGGACAGAGACGTGGGGGGAGGGGTAGCGGGCACCCTCATCTTCCCCACCTACGACAACCGAGAGAGACGGGAAAAGCCCTCCGTCATGACGTAACGAGTCGAAGGCGGGCGCGCGGGGCGAGATTTGACCTAGATACTCAGCGGCCAGGGAACGACCGATGAACCCTGCCGCCGCGGCGGGCCGTAGCCGGGGAATCCGAGGGAAGGCGGCGCGGGCGGCGGAAAGCAATCCTAAGCGCTTCGCGAATGAACATGGAATGAGTGTTTTGGCATATAAACGGTATAATGCCTTCACCCATCTGATGATAATTTGTTTAAAGTATCATCCAATATCATATTCGTCTCAAAATAATTATCGATGCGCAATTTTAATGGTAAATGATCATCTACATCTACATAATACCCTGCGAGCCACCTCTAGGGTGTTTGGCAGGGGGTGACCAATCATCAACATGCAGCATGCAAGAGGATCCCTGTATGCAAACCACACAGTCATAGAAATATTACGCACACTAGAAAAATATACATGCTTATTCATCAAAAAATTGCTAATGGTTAGTAATTCCTAGTGCAAATATATGCAAGGTTAAAACTTTGAAAAGCATGCAATGAGTGATCCTAGCGAGCGACGCCATTAATCCTATCAATTAAGACAACGTTGCTATCTTTAATAGTACGAAGGAAGAATGGCATTTTAAATCTCTCTGTTTTGCAGTCTATTTCTTTTATTTTATTCTCGTGATTATGTCTACTATAGTACGATGGTAAACGAAGGATATGATTCACGTCGTCTGAGAAAATATCTTCTTCCAATTTCCTAAGTAAGTTAAGCCTATACTTCGATCTACGCTTCTGTAGTATGTTTGTTTGGAAGTATGATGGTGATAAATGCATTGTCTGATAGTTGAAAAGATTTTTGTTTCAATGAACAATTAATTATGAAAAATGGTTGCTGACTGATCGCTAACTATTTATCAAAGTCATAATTTTAAAACTATCTATAAATTCGGAGACATTTTCATGAAGAGCCATTCTGCGATTGCGACTATCCATGCTCGGCAGTTCGCGAGACAACTTGCTCATTTTCAACAAAAATCTAACATAACTCGTGTAAGTCTGTTGGTAACATCGACGTAGCTCATTCTAGGTTCGTAGCTAGTTCATTGGTTTTGGGGTTTAAAAACCGGTGAAAAGCTATAACTTTTTTAAAAATTCTTTGCTGAAATCCTCATAAAGTGCACTTTGGTGGTAGATTGCAAAAAACCTTCGTGATTATGTCGCGGCCAGAGATTTTCCACGAAACGTATTTCCCTTCATTTCCAATACAAGATTAGACGTGATTCGCGCCATGCGATACAAGTAAATCTTATTTTCCTGCGCCGAAATCAAAAGCTTCACAACAATAATTCCAAGTTAATGGAATGTTAATGGAATTATTATTGAGAAGCTTTTGGTTTCGGCTTGTAGCGGCGGGGTAGGGGTAACAATTAAAACGACTCCGCAATGGTGGCGGAGTTGCTGTAATTGTTATTTAGTGGCAAAGTAAATAAATTCGTGAATATACGTAGTGTACGTGTAGCATTATCAATTGTGGCTGTAGTGATGGATATTTATTTTTGGTTTGGTTACAAGTCCAGTGATATATTTTGTCGTAAATCTCAATGTAACGGATAATTTTTCTATCTCACAGCGTACCGCCAAGCAATTGAGGAAGAGTTGTGATAATATCAAGATGAGGAAACGGGAAGAGCTGGCGAATGAAAGGCAGGAGATGATGAAGAGTGGTGGCGGACCAATGACACCCACCAGTAAGGAAGATTTGCCACCAGAGATGGAAATAGCCTTGCCGTCCGTCTCCTACTCTCCGGCGAATGCTGGGGACTCTGATGCGTTGGCGGTCCCTAGCGTTTCCCCGGTGGGTAGGGATGGGACCTTGGATTGTTTGCTTCCTCTCAACATTTCTGAGATATCAGGCAAGTATTAAAAAAACGGGTATGTTCCTATCATTATTGAAGGGAATTCCTTAGTGTTGCACTGAGATTATTATCAAGTAAAATATTATCACGTTGCATCTGTCAGTCAAAAAATATTAAATGTGTACAGTACCATGATTTTGCTTAAAGGAATACAACTTCGTTAAAGAGAAATTGACCTGCATCATACTAGCCTTTGTGTATTGTGTGGTTATTTTTCTGTGACCTTTATAAAATGTCATTGCATATCCAATATAATCATCATGGTTGAAGTTAAGTTGAGTTACTTGATGCTATTTCCAGGAATTATGTCACATGATTTTCATTAATGAACGTTATACTTTCTTATTTTTCCTCTGAGTTAAATGACCACCATCGAGAGGAAGCATACACTCCGAGGATGCAATCTGCAGGGACTTCTTGCAGTACAAAAAGGGCATAATTAATCAGGGAAGCGGCCATTGAGAAGGAGATGGAGGCTAGGCTGGGACTCATGGCATCTTACAATGAAAAGTAGGATGCCATCCAGCGGATCCGGAAGAGGGAAGCGGAGATTGCTTGTGCTATTAAGGAGCAGGAACTTGCCAATGCCAAGGCTGCTGGAAACATCATCCATATGGAGGAGGAATTTAAGAAGTGTATCCAAGGCATACAGCTTCAAACAGAGGAGGCGAAGTTGAAGCGTGTGGTATTTGTTATGATATATTTTGCTTGGTGTTGCTTGTGCTTTCATTTTAAAATTCTCCATTATCTTGATGTTTTTAAAGTCATTAGCAAATGATTATCTGCCAAAGGTTATTCAGGGAAAATATATTCATTGCAATTACCTAATTTTAGGGATAATGAAAACAAAATAAATGTAGTTAGAAGTTTGATGCACGTTTCAGTTTGAGCCTCTGCAGAATAGGCAAATTAGTGATGGGAATCCAAACTTAAAATACTGGTACTAGCCTTAGGCTCAGTTTATGGAGGCTTTCAATTTTGAAACCCAGTGTGATAAAATTGAATCCATGCAATGCTCTCTGAAATGAATTATTACAAATGAAGATATTAAAAGCATGTGAATGATCATTGTGTTTGCATATGGATATTAAGGTATAATGCATGCTTTGAGAGACCTAATTATGCCTGTATTATTGCATGGAGTTTATATGCATCATGTGCTTATATGCCAACTTCTTTGCAAGCTTTCAGATACTCCTCTCTGAATTCCTCCTCTTCCTTGACATTGGTCAGCTCCTGCTCCTGCTTCTCTCTCCTGGGTTGCTGGATACCTCGATGTCATGAAAGATGCCATAACTCTGCTGCCTGCTTCTATGCCTTAACCTGAACCATTTCCTGTGGTGATGGTGCCCTCTCTGTAACTGGAAGAGAACTTCTGCACCTGCATGGCTTTTCCCCGCCTTCATTACTCCTGCCTTTCATAAGCCATATCCCATCTCTTCCTCATCTAATTCTGCACATCCAACTAGCAATTTTGCCTTTTTTGCATTAGATTTTGCATCGTCTTCTTGCTATCGGAAATGTGTTTTGTGATTTTAATTTCAGTGCCAGCCAACAACTTTGTCCTTCCTTAGTAAATTTCTCTTGTTTTTGTAAATGTGTTTAATTTTCATTTAATAAAGCTAAATTCAATTGAACCTGTATAATGTTATTTAGCTGCATTTCCCAATCCCTATACATATCTTTCTTTCAATCTTTTCAGGTAAAATGGTGACATAGGTAAAGGCAAGATGTAATGTAGTATGTAATTGTTGACAATTTTATGCATTTTTTTCATACAGTGAGTGGTCAACATCAAACGTGCAGTATGAGGTCAAAATGAAGCAATTTTTTGGATAATTTTAACATGTTGGTGAAGGTAACACGAACTAATGGTTGGAAAAACTTTCGTTTAGCAAATTAAGTGAGTAATATTTATGTTAGCGTGTAAGTTATTACTGCCTCCAGGTCAATCATTGCTGCTTTATCAATTTTATAGTTGCTTTCATGTAAAATTGTAAAAGACGTTTATTCATACCATCCATGAGTGAAAATAATTTAGTACTAATCAAGTAGTATGCTTGAACAATTCCACTAATTAGTAATTTCACTGCTTACTCAAGGCATTACTGCCTTTAAAGGATCAAAGTTTTTAAAAATTCCATTTTATATTTTAAGTAGTATCAGTCACATATATCAATCGTCACTGAATATGAAGGTTGATTGAGTATGCCTGCGGACTTGATTCTCCTATGTACTAGTGTTCCATTGCTGACATAGAATTCCTTATTTACATTCTTGATTACTTGCTCCATGTTGTAAGATATTAATAGCCAATTCAGAATATGAATAACAGGGGTAGGCCTTCTATTACCTTACTCTGTAATTCCTTCCTTCTATCAGCCCTTCCATCAGACAGTCATGTTTCATTATCTGGCTGATTACCACTCCATTTTTTAATTAAAAGTGATTCTGCTAAGGTTAGTTCAAATATTTATAATTTTAAAATAGAATTGTTTAATTTTATTTATTTCTTGAAATTACATTGCTAAAATCCAATTTTTTGGCATAATTATTATTATCACCTATGCATTATTAATGATTATTTATGCATACCATTGTATGTCCCTACAAATATGAAATGGGTACTTTGAAAGGGCCTAACATAATGAGATAGGGTATTAAATTAGGAGAATGAAGTACCCGTGACAAGAGATAACTCTACCTATCTTCATTTTGTTAACTGTATTTATACATTGTAAGGGACATGCAAAGGAAGTGGGAGTCTTGGGCAGGAAAGGAAAATGAAGGAACTACCTACATGGATTTTCATTGGAATAATATAATTTTATTCAAGACTAAACAAGACCCATTACAATGGAACAGTACAGTATGGAGGTGTGTTTCGGAAGAGCTTTATGTATCAGTTAGAAAAATACACAAAAGGGATAAGCAGAATCCCATTTATTAAGAAGTAGAATTACTCAGCAACCACGGTTTGCCTCAGCTTGATATTTTCAAACCATAATATGCCTTGAGATGAAGCTGCCAATTTCAACATAAGATACGTTGTGATAAACTTGGTAAATAAACATTTACATACCTTTACGTTTAATGAAAACCATATGATCTATTCCGGTTTCCGTACAATTAGCCTAACTCTCCCCCCGAACTCACAGTCGGAACATAGGTGCAGTCGATACCACCCAATACGTATACTCTAGGAAATCGACCTTTGTCATAAAAAGATGTCTTACATCTAGCAGTATTTTCCTCTGAAATTGGCAACTTATGTTTACAATTGTAACGAGGTATCAATGCCACCAGGAGGGCAAGTCTGTAACTCTGTTCTCTCCCGAAAATGGGAGAAAGGAGATTCGTGAAGCGCCTGCGCGAGAGTTGTCGCCCGCCCCAAGTCTCTAGGGCGCCCCGCCGGAGAAAGGAGACTATTTGTCGCCTGGGAGAGTACTAGTCTCTCGACCCAAGTCCGTAAGCCCCCTCAAGCGCCTTTGGCGCCCCAGACGGGCGCTTCAGTTACGTCCCCCTCAAGAGCCCGACGCATAGAGCATCTGGAGAGGGCGTTAGCTACCCCTCCTACGGTAGGAAAGTGAAGCCAGGGTGGCGTGGCACTTTAGCCGGTCCGCCATATTCCATTACCCCGGGTGGAGCAGAAATACATGGTTCCTTATGGGGAATTTCGTCAAAGGAAACTCAATATTTTACCTATTGACAGCCGGAAAAAGCCGTTCCCACCGATGAGGGAAGGTTATCTGTTGAATATAAAACAGGAAAAAATGCATCTTTTGGATGAAATAAACGATTCAACCACGGTGTAGCAAATTAAAAATATGACGCACGACAAGTCATTTGCGACATTAGCAACTAATTTTCAGCCGTAAGGTGAAAAATAACTGATGAATTCATGTGAAACCACTACGTTATAACTTGAGATGATCACAGTAGAACTTTTTAAACAAAATTCAGTTATGAAAGTAAATAAAAAAGGATAAATGGACGAGAGAGGAATGGGAGGACACTGAATGCTACGATAATAACGACGTTTAATTGCTATTGCGTGCACTACAAGATTTTATTTGGCTTATAATCCGTCAAAAATATAGGTGCATAAATCGTGATTCAAGGAAAGAAATGATTTAGTAAGACTTAGGAACTTTGACGTGGGGAAGTAGACGCGTTCATGATGCTGTTGGCCTGGGAAGGATACGAGAGTCAATCGATGATCTTTCTCAACAAGTGCATCGAAAAGATAGTCGGTTAAAAATTTCTGCATTGAGGGCTTGGCTCTATCTGATTTTCATCAAACAATAATCACAACGGAAATCATGCCTACAATTACTTATCAATGCTGTACTAAAGTATTGATGGAAAAACTTTGTACACACAGAGGTCAACCTTCCATTCTTATCACCGGACTTTTTTTCGGATATGTAACTTCAATATCCAAGTGTTTCACGGTGTAAATCATTTCCGAAACTCCTGTTAAAAACCTCATGGCCATTAAATGGAAAGGGCTTCCTCAACAAAGGACAAATTTGCGCATTAGGTAAGTAAAATATCGGCTAAGAGACAATATCGAAAGAGTTTTTGCTTACAATTCCGAGTAAACTGCTATCAAAACAGTAGTATTTGAAGAAATTGAGGATGGGTCTGGTGAATTTCAAGTGCTGACAAATCAGAAATTATTTTCCTTCCCCAAAATCAGACGAACATGCACCGTGGATGACAGCTGTATTAAATGATATCTTTGAAGGAGGTATTAAAAAAAGAAAACTATTGCCATTTTCCAACTTATATAATGTACACACCCATTAAATGTTACATTTTCAGATTTCCAGAATGACTTAACAATGTTATTCAAACTGATTACTTATACAATTCATACAAAGTAACCAAATTAACAATAAATCTTAGGCAGACATGATGTAACATTCCATTATAATGTATTCAGATTAACAAGAGAACTATGAATACACGATGAGGCTGCCACACACCCAGGATTATTTCCAATTTCTGTATGTTCATACACCCTCAATTACATTGGCTACTGGATTAGCTGAACCTGCAATGAAAAATATGTAAAAACAATTCAGCTGTATTACACCTAAATAGGATATATTTGACAATTTCTATGGACAGAGTCTGTGTGATATATCAAATTCTTAGTATCACCAATAAGGTAAACCTCTGGATGTTTATGAAAAATGCTATCACTTAAGTTTCTATTTCATCAGTAGAACAATGAATGATCAATTACAATTTGCATACAACTTTCTGCAAAATAATTCTTATGTCGAGAGAATTCTTCTTCCTACTAGCACTGTCTTTCTGCTGGACTTCCCCCCCCCCCCTCCTCTGCTAAGGAGCTGAAATGCAGTAATTCAAGAATTCCGTTAAAAAGTTAAAGGTCCACTGGGAAACTATAAAACAGAACAATATGAAATCACCATTCCACAACACTATCACTCCTTGACAAATACATTTCATCATTTACCAAAATATCTGCATTTATAATTTCATTAAATAACTACAATAATAATAAAATATTCCATTGTTTAATGACCACTATAGTATGCTTTCTGACTATTCAAGCTAACTCACGTCTTAAAATTAACCACTTACCAAACAGCAGGATTGGTGATTGAATTTCATATAAAATAGGCATTTCCAATCATGTCCTCCATATTAATGCTTCTCACCATTAGGAAAAGGAAACCTAACATACATACAAAGTACTTTCATGGAATGTTTTGTAGATGCACTTCCATCACTCATCAAACAATCTTAACTTTCAAGGTAGCATAAAACAGTAACATTTCTGGAAAACAAAGAAAATTTAGAGTCATTTAATATAGGCAGTGAATTTATGCTGGTAAAAAACCTAACCTATTGGAAAAAAACATTTTCACCATGAATAGGATATTTCGAACAAATATTGCAATTCAGCAAAGACCTCAAGTCAATCTTAATCACTCATTCATCATCATCATTAGCCACCAATGCTAAGATTGGTTTAACACAGCTCTCCATTCCTCTCTCCTGTCCGCTAACCTTTTCACAGCAATGGATTTCTTCTCTTTCACATCCCTTATAACCTGTCACATTTCCCTCATTAATTCGGGACCTTCCTCTGCCCTTCTTCCCTCCCATCTGACCTTCCTTTTTGCAGAAAGCCTTCTTTCAATGAGCTAATCTACTGACTATTTACATCCTGCATTGTCCATCCTTGATAATTGGGTTTCCCAGGTAAGGAAACTCTTTCACCCATTCTAGCTTATGCTTTTATGGGTTAATGTTCGTCTTAGTCTCCTCTGCTCCACTGCATACTAGCTTCTTAGTCTTGTTTTTATTGATCTTCAGGTGATATCTGGCTATTATCCTTTACATATTTTTCAATACGATGACAAATCATTCATATATCTGACACAAGACCGTTATGGAACACATGATAAATGTTCCTCACGTACAATATCCAACACAGCATTACAAGCAGCAGGATGACTTCCAGCCATTTATGAAAAGGCAGTACATTTTGAAGAAGAATATCAGCTGAAAAATGGCTGAGAATATTATCAAAACAAATGGAAAAGTTACCAATAGGAAGTGACACTCCCATTTCTTAAGAAGTGATCTCAAATCCAGAATACAGTTTATATCTAATGTTCCACATCAGCGTGGAACGTGCCATAACCATTCCTCAGGTAAAAAATCCAACATAGCATTACACCAAGTAGAATGGACTCAAAAACATTCCTGAAAAGTAAGTAACTCTTGAACAGTACTCTAACAATGGCTGTGAATATTATCTAAACAAAATGAAACACTTACCACCAGAAAGAGACGCCATCAATTTTTTAGACGTGATTTCAAATCCAGACTACAGTTCAACTACAGCATAATGTCATTCCCCCACTTAGTGACCCCCATCATTTCATATTTCATACTCAACATCCAAGCGGAATATGTCATACATATTCTCGTAAACATAGAAATTCTTAAGGAACTTAATTTAACACAGCATCACTCCAAGCACGTTGAAGACGATCACATTTCTGAAAAGTATGTAACTTTTAAACTGGAACTCGGAATTTCTGTGAATATTATCAAAGCAAATGGAAAACTTACCAATAGGAAGTGACACCCCCATTTCTTAAGAAGTGATCTCAAATCCAGAATAGAGTTTATATCTCATGTTTCACATCGGTGTGGAGCGTGCCATAAACATTCCTCAGGTACAAAATCCAACATAGCATTACACCAAGTAGAATGGACTCCAAAAACATTCCTGAAAAGTAAGTAACTCTTGAACACAACACGAAAAATGGCTGTGAATATTATGTAAATAAAAATTACCTTACCGATAGGAAAAGAATGCCATCAATTAAAAAGAAGTCGTTTCGAATCCAGAATACAGTTCATTTTAGACTTCATGTAGATATCATTAGGTCAGCCTCCAGTTACAGACACCCTTCAAGGAGATGAAAGCCAGGTAATTATGATTCAGCTTACAAGGGGAATACACGACCTTCGCATCGCCGATCGAGCTCAAATTTTGCGATTCGGTAGTTTATGGGTACAAATGTAATATGCCGAAGCGAGACGACGCACTTCTCGTAAAATTCCGAAAAAAAAGCAATTAAAAATCGTAAAAAATGAAGGTACGCAATATAAACTGTTTTGAACGCCTTTGTTAAACAATTGGGTGACAGCCCAGTGGATACGGTGTCCAACTGTGAAGGTGAGGGTGAGAACTTTTTTTGTGTTAATTTTTAAGAATTTTATTGTTTAAATTTTTAAGGTTCGTTTTCTTATCTTCGTTACTACTATGGAATATATTTTTAAAAGTTTTTTTTTTAATATTTAAATCAGGAATGGATCAGCTTGGGATCAGGAACTGAGGATGAAGGGTGGATAGAAACCCGGCGTCGGCATTAGCCTGCTCTTAACGAAAGGCGCCAAGGGGACCACGGATTAACGTCCCATCCGACGGACGGTGTACTGCACAACTAGTGTAATCCACATTACACGCAGGGATTGAATTTAGGAATGCCCCTTAATTCTTTACCGAGATTTGGATGTGGAAGGCCAGTACCTGCCTGAATTTCATGCTCTTTTGCTGCTGAGTAAGTGATGCTACTGGTCATCGCTAATGATCATAATAACTTTTCGGTCGATAATTGTAATATTGCCTGGCATTCCTATCAAAACATGAGACGCAATTGTAAGGCCAGTATAATAACTTATTAATTTTGCATTTTAGATCTTATTTCCACAATTTGTGGAAACCAAAATAAATTTGCCAATGCTTGGTTGAGAACCACCTGAACATATGTTATGTTTTTAACAGACGTCGAATTTTGGTGCCTTAGAGTGCCATGCGTATCTCCGCTCTAAATAGACCTACTATCTGAACACTAAGTGTTCAATGATGCACAGTATTCACTCACATCTCACAACTTGCACAGCGAATTGGTACCTTTTTTACCATTATGTCAATACACCAAAATGTTCACCAGCGAAGGTAGGCAGAGATGAAAAGAGTTCCAAAAACGAACTGATATTTTTTTAAATTTCTTACTTCATTATGATAAGCATTATCGCTCATGACAAAATCCAACATAGAATAATATAATTTTAGCACTGATAAGTATTAAGTAGCAATTAACCTGTAAACTGCCGCACAGGAGTCCACCTGCTGCACGTGGCACATACATAGACAATTAACAAGGTTCACCATGCACTTCAAGCAAATGCTACAGATATTACTAATAATTGACTATTTTGCAACTTACCGGTGGAATGTAATTCCTGGTATCCTTTTATCGGGGCAATTACTGCACCCGTAAGCCGCGCAGCAAACCATCTGCGAAGGTTGAATAAAAATGTCGTTTTCAAGGTTAAATACTCACTTTTTAACGGAGAAAATAATATATCAGTATAAAGATGAATTCTAGAATATCAGCATACGTTCAGAATGCTTCAGCAGCATCGGATTACTGAAAATTAGGTGATTTTCTTAACACGTACCTTTATGAGAAAACGAGCGAGCGGGGTAAAGGAATATGGCGGACGAAAAAAAGCGCATCGGGTAAACAGGTTTCTGCTGGCTTCACTTTTTTTCACCTAACGCCCTCTCCAGATGCTCTATGGCCCGACGTATCTCTTTCTCCCATGGAGAAAGTGCGTATCTCGACAGTGTTTTGTTGTATTTTCTCAATATGGCGCGTTTTCTTTCAAACCATAGAATATTATTGCTCGTATATGAGGTGCATTTAAGAGAAGTGGGGCAATTAACACCAGTGAGAAATTGTTGCGGGATATTAATAAACCGTTTGAGGCGAGGGAGGAAGATTTCCGGCCGCATTAGCGGAGAAGGTTGTCCTATCCGTCCTTCGATGGTCCGATTCTCTCCCTGCTGAAAATCCATCACCCTCAATAGCAGACAAAAACACCGCAATCCTATGAAATAACAATTATCTGTAGCTCTGAATTCTTTTCGTGTAAGTAGCGGGGTTTAGAAAGCTAATGCTAATTCAGAGAGCGCAAGAAAAGCACTTTAAATAATGGAAAATAACTTCTAAACAGTTACCTATGAAAAGCAACAGATAGTTAATGAAACACAAGACATGCCCTTATTGTTAAAAGAACTTATTCCACGACAATTTAATAGAGTTTCACCATTTCATTGGTTTCACGAATACGACTGCTCAGCATAACCGTGTGCACACAACATGAGATCGCGAATCGGTTCCGCTGTCAACACATACAGAAGCTATAAATGTACTTCAATAATAAATGAATATCCACAAACTAAGTACTAGCACACACCGTAAATATAAAGTGAGACATAGGCAAATAAAATATAAAAAAACTGGAAATCACTTCCACTCTTTTATTCATCACGAACAACTTACAATCACTAAGCTCGTTATGATAAAAACAACTATTAATTCACTGATTTAAAGCCAGAAATTAGCCCACGAAAGAGGCACAGGTGACTTTTCTGACTATTATTCGTTAATATACTAGAAAAAGAAACTTCACACACAGCTTTGATCTTGATAGCTTGATCGTGAAATGTCAATGTACCTATACGATGAACAACGGAGGTGAACACGCCACTGACAATGTTTACATTGCTGTCAGACATTAATCGATATGGTAATAACACTGCTTACAATTCAATCACGATGGAGCACTGATAATTACAACTCTTAGCCGATATTTTTGTACATTGCAACCACTGGCACTGTGATTATCAGCAGAAGATTTACGGGAGTTGTCACATTGACAATAACACAATTTTGGCACAAAAGATGTTTGCACAAATCTGCAAGCAGCGAGCAAAAGCTGTATTCACATTAGAAATATACTCTTAATTTTCAACTTTGGTGAGGTTGTAATTGATACGAAATGAAGAATTTACATGGTGACAAGCAAAATATACCGGCACTTGGATTTAGCCTAGCAGCCGCTTGCAAGCGAGGAATCACTGCGCGCGGTCAAAAAAGTAGTCCCGACTTTAGTAAGTCATAATGAGGTTATTATGCATTTAATTTAGAAAATATTTGCATGGATGAGTTTGACATAAAATTAAAAACATTTTTAAATTGCACACGGTTAATTTTTCGATAAATCAAGCTCCAATATCAGATTCGCCTTAGAAATTTTTCATACTACCCATCGGAGCGAGTTTTCTCCCATCCGAACGGGAGAAACAGTTCTCTCTACCGAGTTACGGACTTGGGTGGGGAGACAATTTTGGGCGACAACTCTCTCTCCCAAACGAGGCGCCCCAAGTTACCGACTTGCCCTCCAGGTCATTACTGATGCTCTGTAACGGTTACCAAATATTTTGAACTCAATACCTTATAGCGCTTCCCCTCCAAATGGAAAATTTTCATTCATACAATTTCCAAACTAAGGAGAAATCATACCAAATAAATATCATCACCTTAATTATTCTCAACACCGTCCCCTGAGCAACTCCGGGTAGATCGCCACAAACGAGATTTAATACTGTGTTACATAATCAAAGCGATAATATAAATCTTGCGTAAAAATACCACATACCTGGAATGACCCGGAGGCATAAAACCTAAAGGCAATTAGCAGTTTTAACATATACGGAATCGTCAGAACACGATTGCTTAAATGTTCACTCCATTCAGAGGGTAAAATAACGTCTGTTACGGTTCATATTGTGAAGCGATACCTCTGGAGAAATTCCTTTCTGAATAGTAGTACTCAATGATATTCTACCTATCCCTTAAGTGTATTCGTCCAACATAAATATACGACTCTTTCAACACATACCTTGAAAATTCAGCATCCATTTCATAACAACGGTTGTTTACTTACAGACTTAACGCTTTTTTCGTTCTTTTTATACGTTTCCTCATAACAGGCATATATTATGAAACAAATAAATATCATCACGTTAAAAAAGCGTAATTTTTATGGAATTTTGATCGCATACTGCAAAATGTGTCCGGGAAAAATGACAAAATCCGGAGGTTAACAACGCATTCCGCCATATTAGGCCTTGAAACAGTTCCTACAATTTAGTAGGGTGGTCTGATCCATGCTCAAAATAGTAGGGAGAAATTCGGTAAGCTTGTAGATGGAGTTGATTCTACAAAGGAGGTACGTTTAAAAAACGCTTGGAGGTTGATTTCCCCCTAGTAACGCGTCACACAGGAAGAGTCGTTCCTCTAGGAACGTCTTAAAATACGGCCCGTCCTACCTCGTAAGCGTCCCACACGCTAGCAGCATATCCCAAGTGAGGCCTCACTACACTCCTATCATCTAATCTTTTCACGCCTACGTATTTCTTCTTTATCACATTTCCTTTAACTGGTCCGTATACTTTCTTCGATGTATCTCTTTTCCATTCTTCCCATCCACTTGCCGAAAGAAGTTCGTTTTCATCAGGCCATCGCGCCTCAAGATATGCCCCATCAAGTTGTTCCTCCTTTTTACCAAGGCTTTCACGGGACTTGTGAGGACTTGCTCTTTGCTCTCTCGGTCGTCCTATCTGATTTTTATCATTCTTCTCCCAACACAATAGGCATGGTGAATCATTAAAAGAATTCGGTTGATGGAAATAATAAATAAGTTATGATGGAAAAAGTCTTTTTTACGCCGATTCTTTCATACTATAGTTAGCAAGAAAGCGCAAAATTTGCCGTCCACTATTCATGAGTTGGTGACGTCACTTCAGTTTCAGCTCATCAATTCCTTAAGAGAGAACTTCACTCAATGAGTGAAAGCAACAACGAACTTAAGCAAGTTGAGAGCGGGGACTCTGAGACTCGGTTACACGCTGGGCAAGAGTGGGTGACGTAATCAAATCATCTGCAAATGGGTTGACGACGATTTTTCACTGCAATTAGCCCTAGAAGCAGAAGACGGATCTAAGATCGGAATAATGAAAGGGATTCATTATTTTTCGCTCAAAATATTCTGCAACTATAGTGAGTAAATCCCTCTTCAATACGTATAGGAACAGAGTTAACTGAATACTATTACGTAATATATATTTTTTCATTGTTTGACTAAGGTAATCGTTAGCCATTATGTCGATGAGATCTATAACATACCCTCTGCATGATTCTCTGATTACAACAGACTTGACGATTCGTTTGATACGTAAGCTCACGGGAAACACAACAAACTCGATGGATCATTAGGGCAGACTTTTCGATAAA
The DNA here is from genome assembly GCF_921293095.1 of Ischnura elegans. Classification (NCBI taxonomy): domain Eukaryota; kingdom Metazoa; phylum Arthropoda; class Insecta; order Odonata; family Coenagrionidae; genus Ischnura; species Ischnura elegans. Next base: position 29,133,164 of record NC_060253.1, read on the forward strand.
GAGGCTTCTGCTGGCTTCCTTGAATGCACTATCGCACTCTGCAGAAACTTCAACGGGTGGGAAAAGCTGGAGAAAGGGACGAGGGAAATGGAGTCCAAAGTGAGGGCAGCTGATGTTGAAATTAAAAGATCTGTCTATGAGAGGGGATGTGAAAAGGAAAATATGTGAACTGCACTTCATCTACCCTCTGCTATCGTCCATTCAAAGAGGAATGCGGGCATCTCCCACTCTGTAATCGCTACGTGTCGTGAGAACAGATTCAACCTGCCAGTGACATTGCATGGCGCACTTATCTCTCACATATATCTCATATGCATTTTATCACCAAATATATACTATAAACAGCATTGGTTATACGTGTACAAAAATCTCTCGGGTATCCTGAATTTCTAGCGAACATTAATGGTACAAAAATGTAATAAAGAGCGCACATTAAAGAAAAGCTAGCTGGAGAAAAAGGGATTAAAGGTGGTAAAAAATAGTTTAAATACATATTCTATAGTTTGATTTAAATTTTAAAATAAGTTTTCCAGAAATTAATAAACGAAAAAGGGTTGAAAGCGGAGAACGGTCTTTCTAAAGGATATGTACTTATTTTACAAAAGGAGAGAGAAGATCAATATGAATTGGTACATGGGTGCACCCAGCGTGAGGCGGGAGGGGGCAGCTGCCCCCCTTGCCCTAGAAGCAAAAGTAAATGTAGTCGAAAAGGAATATTTTGAACAAAATTTCTTTTAATCCAAGATAGGAGGTATCAGTATAGAACATGTAATTAAAATAAAAATATTTTATTTTTTTGGCAAACAATTTTGAAAACTAATAAAATTTGAGACTTTTTCTTTCGAAAGATAGTCCAATTCCATTTGTGCCAAGGGATATGGTATGCTATGTGTCATTGATTCCACGGACTTTCCTGTCCGTCGTATTCAAGCAAACACAATATTTGATTGAAAATCCCCCCACACTGGTCCCCTGACTCCTCCCCTAAAATCTTTCCTCTTCCGGCAGAAGGGAGGGGGGGAGGGAGATATGGTTGGTCTCGGCTCCATTCAGAAAAATCCCGAGGGGCGCTTGCATCAATCCCACTTAACCCTCCAGCAGGCGCGCCATATTCTCTGACACCAGCGGGCGCGCGTGGCACTCAGTGCAACACATGGTTTTTCGCTGATATTGATAAGAAAAACACGAATTAAGAAGCGTACATTCATTACCTTGTTTTTTAATAGAACTTTACATAGTTTAGACATACAGTACAGATTTTAAAACACTTTAATATTTCAAAAATTTTTATTACATTTTTTTAAAGCAATGCCAAAAGCTCAATTTGTATGTCTTAAGATTTTTTCACGTCATTTATGAACACTTTTTGCAGGTAGTAACTGTTCACAGTGCTTTCGGCAAGAAAAGTTATTGCACCTCCCACATTTGATTGTCGTTGATATGTTCTTTGCACGGCCACACAATACGCACTTTCCGCGTTTCTTGCTTGCTTTCTCGCTCACCTCTTCAACTTGCAAGTTTTCATCTTGATAACTTGACAAGAATATTTTAATGTCAGCTGGTAGAGATAATATGTTTGACCTGTTTTTTAAGTGCGCAATCATCAATGTGTACGATAAAGTTTTCAGGAATGATCTCCTGCAATGCTTTTATGTAGGATTGTTTGCCCTATATAATATGCAAGCATTGATTCCTGCGATGTCCAAAAATCTATAAAATAAAACTAATGGCCACCTTTTCGTAATTCTGGACACAGAATACAAACTACACATTTGGTCAACCGTGTCGACACCTGTTTTCGTTGCATTGTAATCTAATATAATACATGGTTTGTTTGAAACTTCATCTGTGATCTCCTCATCATGCATTGTTGAAAGCAACAACACCGCCTTGTTCTTCTTTGCAACATATGATAGGAGGGTAATGTCTTTCTGAAACCCATAGACAGATGACCCTACAGCGCGCGTCTTGTTTGGCAAAAATTCAGGCGGAATCTCTCTTTTATTTTTTTCAGCGTGCCAATGGCTGTAATGTTTTTTGTAAGGAGATGCTTGGCAAGCGGATAACTAGTATACCAGTTATCTGTGGTAAGATTACGATTAGTTGCCTCTATTGATCTACATCTACAAATTACCCTGCGAGCCACCTCTAGGGTGTTTGGCAGGGGGTGATCAATCACCAGCATGCAGCATGCATTTGGACTCCCACATGCACACCACACCGTCCAAGAAACGTCCCGTATAATAACAAACTATACTACTATATGCTGTTAGAAATAGAATATAGAATAGAAATTCAGAAACATGCAGTAAGTTTTACATAGGTTAGTAGGCTACACTACAAGTCATGCAATCTATTTACGCGCTCCATTGCTGCCGTTATAATCTCTTATTGATCGTGGAAAAAATGACATTCGGAATCTGTCTGTTCTGCAATCTATCTCTCTTATTTTATTTATATGATCTGATCTTCCGTAGTGCGTTGGCGTCCGCAAGATATGGTTAACTTCGTCAGAAAAGAAACTGCTCTTGAATTTATCTAAAAGGTTTAGTCTATTTTTCAATCTACGGTCCGACAGAGATTCCCATCCGAGTTTATGTAAGAGGTCAGTTACACTAACAAGACTATCGTAACGACCTTTCACATACCTGGCAGCTCTTCTTTGCACGCGTTCTAACTCTGTTATTAAGCCTTTTTCATGAAGGTCCCAAACACTGGCAGCGTATTCCAAATGTGGTCTAACGAGGGAAAAGTAGCTAATTTCTCTCACTTTGTCGTCGCACTTTCCTAATATTCTTTTAACAAAACCCATTTTACGATTAGCTTGACCGGTTATTTCTCGAATATGTTTATTCCACGATAGATCATTATTGAGTCTAACCCCTAGATATTTCACGGATTCAACTGCCTTTAACTGCGTGCCCCGAATGACATAGTTACGCTGTAGGGAGTTATTCTTCTTCCAGAAATTCATTACGACGCATTTTTCCAAATTTAATTCTAACTGCCAAGCATCGCACCAAGCTTGGATAGCAGCAAGGTCATTCGTTAGTTCATCTATATCTTTGCTGGAACGAATTTCTCTGTAAACTACAGCGTCGTCTGCAAATAATCGTAACTTACTCTGCACTACTTCGGCAATGTCGTTTATATAAAGAAGGAAAATTGATCTTACAAGGAAAATTGAATAATAGGAAAATTGATCTTACAAGCCTCTTGACAACGTCTACTGACACTAAATATGGACCTAAATATGGTGAGTTTGACACTAAATATGGACCGTTCATCTGCTTCCCGCAATACACTTCAAGATTACTGGTGAAGAATGATTTAGCATCACACATAGCATATAACTTTATCCCGTATTTCGCGGGTTTACTCGGTATATACTGGATGAAACTGCAACGGCCTCTAAATGGTTGCAGCATTTCGTCAATTGTCACAAATTCACTCATATTATATGTTTTTTGACAATTTCCTATGAACGAGTTTATTATTGTTCGGATTGCAGCTAATTTATCTGTTTGTTTTCGGAAATCCCTACCTGCTCTGTCGTCAAATCTTACTGATCGCAAAATAAACAAAAATCGCTTGTAACTCATAGCTGCCCTTAGGATTTGCATTCCTGCTCCATCTGCACTCCACAACTCTAAAGCATTTGCATGATGACCTTTTTTTATGCCAATTATAAAAAGTATGCCCAGCACAGCCATAAATTCTGTTCTTGTCGTTTCCTTACAATCCCTATCCCTTGAATAGTGGACATGAGCAAATTTATTTTGAATGTACTTGTTTGTTTGCATCACAATTTCATCAATCATGTCTATATCTATACATTTTAGAAAAGCCGCAGCCTCATCAGGTGTATTTCTTGCACAGAGTTTTGTTCCTGGGAGTGATTTTATAATGTTTTTGCGCTTTATCTTTGTAGCACCGCTATAAGAAGTTTTTTTCCACTTGCAAGCTTTATCATTTTTTCCAAAAAAATAATTGTTCTCACCTACAATATCAAAATTTTCAGCAGTAGTTGATTCTTCCACGTCACCATCAGACAAAGCTTCATTAGAGTCTCTGCCGTTATCACCAAGGGAAATATTTTCCTCCTCATCTGTGTCAGCACTCTCCTCCTCCTTACCTTCTTGTTCTTCGTCTGATAGCTCTTGTAGTACACGCAGATAGTCTTCCTCGGTAAAGAATCTTCGTGCCCTAAGGAGTGTGATAATTAGCTTTTGAATTTTTCTACATCGAAATTCCAAAAAAGGACAACATAATATCCAATGGAAATAATTCCTAAAATGTACTCACATAATAAGGCTCACGTTGGAGAAAATGCCACAGGTCGATTTTCAAAAGTTCTCTCTCCACACACAGCTGCTTCTACACACGATACACTTAGCTGTTAGCTCAACGTGATTCAGAGAAGAAATGGTGAAAACTCTTGTGCTCCCACCAACTCACCTCACGCTACATCGTACAGAAAGAAACAATGTTGATCTATAAGTGCCGCTATGGGATAGTATTTCGTCACCAGGCGCGCGTTGCACAGAGTGCAACAAAGACGACCAGCTCAGCTACTTATTCTTTTTATTTCGAAATTCGAGTAGCCACGCGCTTTAATCATAAACAGAAATCTTCATAGTGATGCAAAGAAGGAATAATTGGCGCATTTGGTTCACTGACCAACCACTATTAATAACGTGAGACCGAAGAGGCACAATGTTGCACTTTGTGCCACAGCGCGCCCGCTGGAGGGTTAATTCTCCTTTCATCAATTTAGAGCGAAAGGTGCAAATATTGGGGTTTCTAACTCCGTGGGGAATTTTCTCCGAAAATCCTTTCACATCCTACTTTCGTCTGCACCGACGCGTCGGTCGAATACGATGGAATTAAAAAAACGTCGTTTTATGTGATGTGTCATGCGAATTATTAATGTTTTTGTATAAATGGAGAATTAGAAAAGACTTTTTACACTCTTTCTCTTATTTAAAAGGTATTTACCGGCAGAATTTCATAAAATATCTCTTTTAAATTGAAATTGCTGTCCATAGGCTTAAAAGGGAACAACGAAACATGTGAGAATCGTGACGAAGGTTATAATGTGTTTAGAACTAAAACAAAGAAAAATAATGGGGGATATGTAGGTATGTATATAATAGATAGTGCATTCTGTCTTTATCTTTCTATTTTCATCTTTCATCATCGACAGATGCCATTCTTCTCCAACCAATTCTCTTAATCCAACTCCCGAATGCTAGATTGCCGCATGTATTCAAGCCAAGGTGTATTTTTTTGGAAAAAATACACCTTGGCTTGGTTGCTCTTTCTGCCTGTTCCCATATACAAGTATTATCTTCGAAACTATTTACTCGACTAAAAACCTGTAATTGAACATCTGTATGTAAACTAAATAGGCTGTAATAATAGTTGAGGGCAGTGCGCCTAACTGCTTCTATTGAGTGAGCGGGGTCTGCTAATTGCTTGCATAGGGTGCTACAATTTGTATTCTGCTTTATCATGAATACGCTTCCTTTCACTTTCCGCCGCTAATCAAATATAAACCATGTGTGCATTCACTGTTAACAGGAAGATTTCATCACATAAGTTGGAAAAGGCTCTTACTTGCTTGGCTCTCCTTTCTTTTAACCCCAAAGAACAATTCCCTTGCACAAAAGTATGTAGACACCCACGAGCCCCACTTAACTGATGTGGTAGGGTCGGTAAAAACTTGGAAGGTTGGCACATGAGGTAGCCTGCACCTTTCATCCGTACGCCGACAAGAGCCGACGAGGACGGACGCAGGGCACGACCACCGAGAGACAGAAGGAGAAGAACCCTGCCGCGCGATCGAAAAATCAATGTAATTTCCGGCGACGCAAACTTATTTCAAAGAAAACTGCATAAAAACCTCAAGAAATCTTCAAACAATGCTCTCATATAAGTTACTCTGCGCGACCTTGCCGAAAACCTATTTGAAACTCTACCTAAATGTAAAACTTTGTCGAAAAACAGTATCCGCCATTTTGTTACTGCACGGTAAGAATTTATGGGCTGTATTCTTTAAGATTACGGAAAATTAAAGAAAAAACACCATGCTAACAGATCATGTGGTTTTTTATTCGGCAATAATCCACCCATAACTTCACCATTCACTTACTTTGGAAGATTTTCGGAGAAAATTGAAGACGGGCGTTTTTATGGAAATTTGCTCACGTTTGAGCCTCTGTATCTCAGTAACGGGTAGGATCTATGTCAAATGAAGTACATATCAATAAATTTCAATCATTTTTGAGTATACCTGCGAAGTTTCAAGTTTATAACTCAAAAAAAGCCATTTTGTAATTTTGTCCGGCTTTTTCCGATTTCCGCCCACTGTGCGTCGGAGTGTTTTCTTACGGGCTCCGTGGCGAGGATTTCTTCCCTTCAGGTTCATATTTGGACTCCGCGTGAGCGCGGAATACATATGTGGCTCCGTAGCGGAGTAGGATTACTTGAAGCGATTTGTTGCACTGAAGTTATGGGTGAGATTCGAATCTGATGAAATTGTATTTTTTTCAATTTGTAAAAGATGAATTGATAACATCAACATAATAGATACAGTTGACTCAAGAAAAAATTAACACCGAATTTTTAGCGACTATTTTTTGTATCTATTTGATATTGATGACTCAACCTGAGTTAACACATTTATTTCTACGAAGATTTATTCAATGAGCGGAAATGAGTGATCAGGAGAGGTGGAAGAGGCGACTGTCAAATATCCGTTGAGAAAAATATCTACTCATAATATGGACAGTACTCAATATATATCCAGATGTACTCGTTGTTGAAATCAGATTGATAGCCCTAGCTCATGAGAAATGATTGCAACTCAATCGATAACACTGACCAACGAAAAAATATTTTTTTTCTGCTCCAGTCATATTTTTGGGTGATCCCATAGGTATTTTTCGGGCTGATTCCGAATCTGGGCCCAGATGTTTTCTATCACGTTAAGTTTTCTTATCATAATCGGATTAAATGGGGATTCGTTGGAGTTACAGCTAATTAATTGTGAATTAAAATAATGTGAAAAAATGGGTACTAACTTGGAATTTTCTCTCATATTTAGCTTCCAATTAATCCTTTTCAGTGTCCAGCAGTAATCTGATAACATGTTTCTGGACTTTTCTTGGTACCGTTCGTGCATTTATAAAATATTCTGGTGGAAACTTTTATCGTGTTCATCACTAACGGCGCCAAGGTTTGGATGAAATAAGTCCAGGAGTGAGCCGATGATGTGTATTTTTAAAGACGCATAGCAGCCCATTTTTGTGCAATTTAATTATATTAGCCAACAGATGAAAATAATATTTAGCCATTATTTTCCTATAAAATATTCAACTGCATCATCATTAATGTATTGGAAGACAAAATTCTATGCCAGACGATTCTTAAGACTGAAGAAATGATTGATATACTTCAACTACACTATTAGCGTTCCAGTCATTCAGCAAATAAAAATAAAAAATAAAAACTCACGAAAAAAACGATAACGGAATTCTAGCTAAATTACAAGAAGGATGAAGGAATTCGTTCATAGCAAAAGTTATAGATAATTTTTATGAAGTTGACATCCCTGACAATATCGTTAACTAAAAAACATTATTAGAAACGGGATAATAAAGCATAAATCCCGGTATCAAGGATAGGTCTAAGGAACCATATGATAAGGAGCTATGAGTACCAAGGTGGTAATGACGGAGGGAGGTAGGATGACTGCCGTTGAGAGCGCCGGTTTCCGAGGAATGCGTGAGAAAACCAAACCATGCGTAAACAGACATTTCTCCGGCTAAGATTTCCCTTATATAACAACATATGTACTTATATTTAAATGATGTAAACAGTATATCCTTACTTCGAGGAGGTATAATTGTTTCGAATGGACAAACGCCATCGCCGGAAAATCTTCTTCGCACAGAAACAACTTGCTTCCAAATGCATTCGAAACCTCGAGAATATCATTAAAAGTCTTATATTCAGTAAAACATTTTTTACGCACCAGCGGTACTTATAACGTAGAAGTAATAGGAGTTTTACATCCTTCACGGGGCTTCTACTTTTTCAGCACCGCTGCATTAAACGATGATAAAATAAAAAAGTTGTGTTCTTACACACGCGCATTATTAGGATAAAACTAGATTGTGCTTCTGTTAAATCACATAGGGATTGTTTCAATTAGACCTATCAGCAAACAATAATTTCATGGCAATTTATGCACTTAATGGGGCGAATTGTAACCTATAAAGAAACGGTGAACTAGAATTTGCTGGAACTAGGATTTAAAGTACCTGGGGAGATTTGAATGAAAAAATACCATATCCTACCCGATAACTCATAAATGTGGCATAAAATTCAATCAGTTGGGAAAATAATAATTTTTTTTATTGATTCAGTTGTTGCGAATACATTTAAACATATGGACAGAGTCAAGGCTTTAGAGTAGTGGTCAAGAATGAAGAGAAGGATGTGGATAAACTATACTCAGCCTTGGTGGATTGGTGAAGAGAGATACTACCTTCCTGTTGATGGATTTGTTGTCACTTATAACATAAACCACATGCATACAACACAACAACTTTTTCGAGACCAATGATGACTTTCTTCAGAATATCATTTAGAACACAGGCTGACGGAGTACTCACTGGCAAAATATGGACAACACTTTAAATGAATATAGTAAGTTCTCTACCGCGAGCACATGAGCACTAAAAGCTAAACTGCTGGAGTTAAATGCAGATCCTACGGTACATCTGACCTTGTAGTCAAGAAAGGGTTTCAAATGAACGTCATCCAGCATAATGGTGATATAACGCTCATTGATCTGTAATGAGATACTCGGTGCTTCACGTAAAATAGAAACCCATGCTCATTTGTCTCATTAATTGTACCAACTTTTAAAAGAAGAGCCGAGCCGTTTGATAGTAACTAGATGTGGGAACACCAAATTACCAGAATTGCGAGAAAATTTGTAAACTTGAGGAGATATTAAGAAAACATTGCAGCAAATACAAATATGTCACAGATGTACCTTAATTACCTTTTTTTCTAGAACCTACTTACCTTCTTTTCTGGAGCAAGAGACATTTGTGATTTAATAAAGTTATGCAATGATTCATTTTTATAATCTTTAATGTTGCATTCTTCCATTAGAGCTATAATATCGCTATAAATATTTATATTATTTGTGGAGTTTTTCAATTTTATCCAACGCATCATAGGTACTTTTTATAAATGAAAGAGGCTTGAAAAAGTGGAGTGAATATGCCTATTGCTTTTAATTCCCTTTTTCAGTGGTCTACTTTGATATTATTATGAATGCATATTATTAATGAATTAGTAATAAGAAGTGGTGCACACTCTTCCTAATGCATAAATATTACAGCCCACGGGTTCACGACCACATCCCAAAATGCTGAATGCTTATTCATCTTCACCAGAGATATTACGTTTCCGAAAGAGTATAGCTTTTTCTACGCCTATGTGCTTCCTGAGTTTTCAAACTCTCAGCTAAAGCAGCTTCCACAGAAGCACTTTCGAGACGCTGTTCCCTCATTGATGGCGCATCCCTGGTCTGCTTTGAAGTGGTAAGGTACCCAGGGCAATCAGGGAAGATCCTTGGTATGGCACCATCCTTCAGTTTTGGGCTGTTCATTGGTACAACCAGCAGTTTTCCTGACTTCTCATAGAAGTAGGAGCTTTCATGAAGCACATCTTCAACCAGAAAATGCCGGATATACACCTTAAAATAGAAATAATTATATTGGTTGACAGAAAATCAACTGTATTTAAAGTGAAGATTACCTTCGTCTAATAAGGGTGAAGTAAACACGACTTAAGTAATTCGCTGTACTCACAATGGTAGTTAGATTAAAAATATTTGATCTTAAATGCCAACTTAGACATGGGCCATATTTATCTCGTTTGTAGATAGCCCATTTATTCATCCCGAGGGTTTCACATGCTTTCATAATTTATTAACTACTGAAAGATCATTCAATTAATACCCTCGAAGACATTAAGATTTCGATCTCTACACAATCGTTCTCAATTTAATACAATTAGTTCGTACATATTATCTATGCAAGAACTACTTAATGCAAAAAAATCTTCTTTTCTAAAACAGTAATACTACTATATGCATTCGTAAACAGATAAATAATGTAAAATGCCATCGTAGGCAAGGGTCATATTTATTACACAAGTAGGTATCCCATTTATTCATTGCGAGTGTTTCACATGTTTCCACCATTTACTAATAACAGAAAGTATTCATAATACCCTCAAAACAATCAAGTTTTTCTTAATAACAACACCTTAGAACACGAGGATATGCGCCGTATTCTATTTTAGCGTTGATATGCGACAACTTCAAAGACATTTAAGTACTATGAAATAATTAAAACCATTAATTATTCAAGGGATAACGCAAATAATATTAAAATCAACCTGCAAATACACTCGAGAGTAGAATTGTTTCAAGAAACCAATCGCAATTCGTCTACCGGTCAGTGCTTATATCAAATATCTTTTTAATTCGTGCTTTTAATGACGATCAACATTTACATTATACAAACATTTCCCTAAATAATCACGACGTCCAAATAGAAAGAAAAAAATAGTTACCTTGGAATATTTCGTCGGCTGGAAGTATTTTCTTGGAATGGCAGGCGTCCATTTCCTCTTCGTCTCTTCGTCCTTAGGAAATTTGAAAACGCACACTTTCTTTTCTTCCGTGTATTTTCCTATTCACAGAGGCACACAACACAAGAACACCGTTTCTTGAACACTTATATTCAATACTGTTGCCCACAAAACCACCGCAAAAGCTTTAAAACTCTAAAAAATAAGCGTTCAAAAACCTAATCACCATATTCACAGCAGTGGCTTACAAATATAAACAACGGCAAGCATTGTCGGCAGGCGTGGTTGATAGCCTACGGCTCGAGACGTCAGCAAATTTAAAGGCATCAGCGCTCAGGCCTCTCTCGGTGGTCGTGCCGGGGAAATAATCATGCCCGTCGCATTATGACAATGTGCAAAAGATCCAGCTACGAATTCTTCGCCATATTCTCTGAAGTATGCTTCGCCCTCGACTCACCTAGAATGGAATCTACTCTCGTCGGGACATCAGTGGACACAGCCGACATATTAGGCATTGAGACTGCCTTAAAACCCAATCGTTCCGGTGTTGTAGTGGGTAAAGTTTCATGCTACAAAACAGAGGTTCCACGGATCAAGTCCCAGTGATAGATGACTTGATGCTACACTCACATACTTTAAACATTTTTCTGATCTTAAAACTTCGCGATGCCGATCATAAGGTCCATAGGATGTTGCATGGCTATTGAATTCTTACGCGATTATTTATTTGTTGAAATTCAACTACTATATTGCATAACCATTTGGACAGCTGACTTTGGAGTGAATTTTGACTACCATTTCCGCATTACGAGGGCAAAATTTCGGAAGACAAGTAGTTCCTAAACTGGCCACTCTCAAACGCCAACGAGCTTTGCGTCATTTTTTTTCCGCCACTGTACCTAGTTGTAGGAGTCTGAGCCACGGCCGTGGGAAGGGGATATGTTAATTGTAAGTTGATGTTATCGACGGTATCTAATTCATTAATGTAATTAGAACAATTTTGATGCTTTCTAATGCCCGCTATGCGTTTGTATACAACTAGATAGCTCGGCCAACTTCGTACCGCCTAGTAATCACTGATCAGTTTAGTCACTCCATTTATTGATCTATAGCGGCTGTACTAATTTTAATAATGTTTAACTTATTGTAATAAAATAATAAAAAATTCAATAAAAATAAAAACATAAGTATTACAATGGATTTTTAGAAAGATATTTTCTTCATTCAAACTACACTGGGGACGTAGACCAAGGCATGTATACGCGGATTTTTTTCAATGAATTTTCTAATTTAGATGTTTTACCTTAGGAAATTTAACACATTGTGGTATTATAAAGCAGTTAATAAAGTAAATTCCGTTATTTGGGCAAGTTTGCGGCAAGCTAGACCGATACTTGACTGACACTCAAAATCTCGTGAAAATAGCCCCTAGAGAGCAGCTTTAATATGTCATGACTCGTGGCGCGCTAGTTATGACTCGGTAGGGAGAAGTGCACTGCGTAAACGTACAGTCACTTTCAAAAGTCGGTCCCCACGGCGAGCGCCAGCAACTACGTTTTCCGATGAGCTCGAACTTCGGGTATTGCTTATGCCTTCTGTGCCTTGAAAGGGCCAGTTTGACTTACAGTCACCGTCCGCGAAAGTCTTACCGATGCATTTTTCTCTACTCCAAAATTCTTCGTGACTTCCCCGACTCTCAGTGCCAGAACACAAAGCGAAGCATATGTTGTCAGTGACGCGCCCTGACAGTATTCTGAGATAGATGGTCTGAGAAGTCTGGCTTGCTCTAAAAATACTGAAACGTTGCTGCGTCGCAACGCAAATGCATGGAAAAAACGAAAATCGGATTTAAGTCTGATTGTGAAAGAGTATTCTAAAGGTTGTCTACAAAATAACCTTCTAAATTATGCCTTTAACACATTATTACCAAATTCTATTAATGAATATTGCTCTATTTTTAGGTATTTTAAACACTCTGATAGGCGCATTCATTATTCCTAAGCATTTTCTTGGGACATATATTATCCTACAGTTTTATTCGCGTCTCATCGCACGATAAATCAAAACGACTAATGTGTACTAAATTGTTATGTTTACTTCGGTATGATATTCATTCCAGCCGTTACTAAAATTTCCATACGCAAATATTTAAGCAGTGCTTAATATATTCCAGTTATTAGCAAGTAATTAACTCTAATCTTCATATTAATCGAAAGTTCGAATGTCTAAATAGTTAATAAAGAGAGACATAAGGATGTAGGCCGCGTAATTTATCGGAATTGCCCCGAGGTTTCGTGACCGACTGCTGGCCACTTCTTCAAGGGAATAGGGAAGGCTAGCTACTTCTTCATGGAAGCCATTTCCTTGAAGAAGTGGCCAGCAATCGGTGACGAAAAGCCGCGACGCGTCGGGGCAATTCCGATACATCACGCGGCATACACCCGTATGTCTCTCACCATGAACTGCGAAAGCTTTAATCATGTCTAAATAGTTATCATCAAAGATATTTTCGATAATTATAAAACCATCGAAAGCATTAATTACATGATATTTTGCCTATTCATTACCATTTTACGGTACATTTAGTTTATTTTTTATCTTTGCCCGTTTCATTGAGAAGTCAAACGTAAGACTTTTCCCTTCGTTTCATTTTTTCTGCTATAATCAGTCATAATTGGAAATTGGTGATATCATGCATTTCAATGCCCTCCACATTTTTATATATGTGATTGTACAGCAATAATAGTACTTAAACTCACGTAATGAATACCCTGATTCAGTCTTACGGGTTAACAGATACTGATCATAATCCTACAAGTATGAAACTACGCATGCATAATTTCCATTCGATAAAAATCTATCGTGTTGGGTAGCAGATGACTATTTATGCGTAACTGATACAAAGTATATTTATTATCTACCAATTATACTGGTTGGGGTGTGGCACTTTACGGTGGGGAAATTTAGACGCCGACGAAACAGGGAGCAGTTAAGAATGAAAGCATTCGAGATGTGAGTATGAAAAAGAATGGAGAAGGTGAAATGGACGTAGAGGAAAAGAAATGAAGGAGAATTGTCCATAGTGGAGAGAATTGAGGTGAAGGGGAAGGATGAAAGTAAGGATATGGATAGAAGGAAAAGGCCTTATGTGAATGGGGGTTACCGTTAATTAGAGTGGTAAGTTCAAGTCAGGAGGGGCGCTGGCGGGATGATTCATAAAATCTTCGATGTTATCCAACAATATCAGGCAACATTTAATAATAATCAAATATACTACCTTTTTCATTTTATAAGGGCAGGTAAATTATGTTTTTCCATGACCGCCATAAATGGTTGGCTCACAATCATTATGCCACGCTGATGTTCCTCGCACTAATTTATTAAAAAAAAACACTGAACAGTACTTTTGTACGAGTATTCTCGAGAGAACAAAGGACAACACTTCCTACAACGCACTGTGGTCTACATTCCATTTTACTCAATGCACATAAATATCTCGCAACTTGTTTCAGTGAAAAATTATATTTCACTTATACAAAGAAATGCAAGCCAATCCGATTGCTCATCTGAAAAATATTCTTAATGCAAAAATAATCTACTCTCATAAAACAAATGCCCTACCGGTAGTTTTTGCCAGGTAAGAAATTAAAATACTTCTTCTTATTTTCTATTTACAAGATGGGATTAAGTTGCGGTATTCAAAATAAAGGCACCCCTTGTATTCCTAATAAACTAAAACTTGGGGAGGAAATGTTATTTCACTTGTAAACATTGAAAATACTTCGTCGCCGTCACGAGTGAACGCGAGCATGAATGATGGTAACCGTGACACAAACGACAGTATTAACATTGGTGTATATATTTGCGTATTGATTTTCACAAGACGATGTGGAGAAAAAAATATTGGTGTTATGCTGGAAATGCTCCGAAATTTTATTTGTACAATTTGTGCTGTATAAATTTACCAAACGACTCATAAGTTCCTCCATCTTCCTCACGCAATGGGTTACTCGCCGGAAAAATCCAAAAATTCTTCTCCGCGCTCTTCGATGGTAGAATGGTTTGGCTCTTTGGGGGGGGGGGGGTTTCACGGGGTTTTTCTACCTCTGAAATCGTGCTTGGGGCTCTTCGTGAGGGCTAAAGTAGTCAAGTTGCACCAATTGCACAACCTGATCAAGTCAAATTGATCCCTATTGGACAAGGAACGCGTAAGGAATAAGCGAAGGTGGACTTCGGAGAATAACGGAGACGGCTGCGCCGTGTATGTGGACCGACTTTTGAAAGTGACTGTACCACGGTGTACCCTACATATTCGGGTCAAGCTCTTTCTGATATACGATAATTTTTTTTTTTTTTAATCAGACGCAAGATGAAGCTGATGAATCGAAATAATTATAGTGAAGCGAAGAAAGAGATTAAGCGAATGGTAAACCAACTCGTGAACTTACTACCCATAAATTCATGGATATTTCATGAACACATGAGCACAGACACTGAAAGATTAACCTTGTGATTTGTTAATCATCATTACGAATGCAACGCATATTGGAAATTGAATTCGTTTAAGCTCAGAAGGGCATATAAGTTGGGATCATGGAACCTTCGTAAGGAGAACTTCCTTATCTTTGAATTTTCCTTTGAGTATAGTCGCGTGAATCACATTCATTATCAGTTTTTTTAATCACCAAACGCGTTCCGTTGGATAGTTTTGCTTGGTTTAGGTTTCGAAAGTTCACGAACACAAGAGCCTACCTTTAGTTGTAAACTGTGCCGTGGTAAGCTAGGTAAGTCCAAGGACTTTAAAAATTCAAATAGATAATTGGTGACTTCGTCTTCGTTTGTTACACAGTTTAAAGATTTGAATCCATACAGATTACCAACTATTTGATCCTAATTTACCTAGTTTGAGTCATTCATATTGTAGTTCTAGGCCGTCAAAATTGCTCGCTCAATCAACCATTTGTGATTTTTGTGGTGATAAATCATATTCAGGAACACTTTGTTGATGAGCTAACCTTCCGATGAAAATAATTTGCAAACATTCCTAGGAAGTGAAATCAAACTGCTCGATTCGTCGACAGGAACACGGACATTACCGATTGTCAACAATTGCTTTGAGATTTGTTTACAAAAATGGTAGTGAAGTGTCAACTCGAGCTGGGCTTACAATTAGCTCGAATTAAAGTTTTAAAATATAAATTTAATAATTTGAATACATTCAACAATTAAAATGTTATGTTGTTAGCAAGTTCAGTCATTAAATTGGAAAAACAAAACAAATATTTAATTTGTTGTTTTGACCGACTTAACAATTTTTGCAGTGTTACTAACTCCTTAAATCATATCCCCCAGATCAAGATGAATTTTTTGTTAACTTTCCCTATTTTTTTAATGACCTATATGTTATCCGGGGCTGAGACGAATCCATTATTGTAATCCATTGTATTCCATCCGAATTGTAATTCATTGGAATAGATTCTAGATCAACCCTGCACGAAAAAAAATATTCGATTAAAACAATGAAACTGGTGTGATGGGGAGTATTTTCGTTAAATATTCTTAAATTTTGATGTAAATTACTAAGCACTTGATTTATTTTATCAAACGCTCTTGATATATTTAATCGAACATTTTGATATTTCATTATTTGGTCAATTGTACGAAAGAGTTTGGTAAAAATAACTGAATTAATTCAATACTATTCACAGTTTGGTAACTTTAATCGAAGTTATGATTAAATTTACGAAAGTGCTTACTTGCTTGGTAACAATTATCAAACTCCATATGGTTATTCAAATTTGGTTTGATAGAATTTACTAAGTGTTTCTTAATATATCGAACGGTCTGTCGTTCCTCTTTTGTTTATATCAATACAAATTTGCTGTTGACAGATTCTTAAACAGGCCTTACATAAAAGAGAGGTTGGTGTAAATGATTTTATTTTCATTGTTTGTGATGGCGATAACGTTTTAATTTTGTTTACTTTCATTTTTCTGTTTATTTCTGCTTTAAATTGCAATGTTATCCGAAGGCTGGTGCATCAAAGACAAAGTTTGAATAGCGTGTTATCATGGATATTAAAACTGTAAGGTGATGTTTGTGTATTTCGACACATAAAAACTTTAATTAGAGGTATCTATTCCAGAGGTATAATCATTCGCGATCATGCTGAATAACATGTGATAAAAGTCATCGTACTAGACCCAATCCATGCTAAGGATATCACCCAGCACGTTAAAGTCATCTCTACATCGATGCAAAAAGCCTGCAAATAAATTTTTCTTTCGCATCTGCACTAGATATTGATATCTAGTAACTACGTAATGTAATTGTGTGCATCAAGTATTCCTCTTAAGCTTACAAAGGAAAACTTATGCACAGTTTATCCATATTTCAAAACAGAGAAAATTTAAAACAAAACATTTCGTCATGTTGAATTAAAACTTTTGGGCTATGTCGCCGCGTCAGATATTGGGTGGCCCCAACGTTTCCCGACCGATGCTGGTCGCTTTCTCAAGGGAATCTGAAGAGGTGGGATTTAAATTGGTATATATAGGTATACGTGTCAGGTGGTGGGGGGAGGGGAGTGAGAGGTTGGAGGAGTAGGTTGTCGATTGTTTTTGCCGATTACGGGTTGCCAAGTGCGGCTGATTTTAAGGCCAGTGTCTCTGTTAAAGTTGTTTTTCTCCTCTTTAGATATTTCTATTGCTTCTCTTACGAGTCTCTGTTTAAAGCCTTTCACTCTCGCCACAATTTTTGCTTCCTTAAGGTCGATTGTGTGGCCCAGCGCTGCGTGTTCGGCTACTGCGGACTTCGTTGACTGCCCCAGTCGAATTGCTCTCTCGTGCTCCTCTAGACGTGTTTTAACCGATCTGCCTGTTTCGCCGATGTAGGTCTTCCCACAGGTCTGGCAAGGAATTCGGTATACCCCTTCGACTTGTAATGGAGTTCTATCCTTGACGGTTTTCAATAGATGCTTTATCTGTACGTGAGGCGAGAATATTGTCCTTATCTGGAATTTGCGTAGGATATTTCCTATTCTATCAGTCGTCCCCTTAATGTATGGCAGGAAGGCTTTCTTTTGGTCGCTGAGGTCATTAACAGAGGAGTTCGCTGCTTCTGCGGTGTTGATTTTGATCTCGTTGTTCTTTCTGATAACTTTATTAAATGTTCGAGAGATAACTCTGTCGTCGAATCCATTTGCCCGTAGAATGGCCTCTAGCTTCTTCCTCTCTTCGGCAAAGTTGTTCTGGTCGCTTATTTTGTAGGAGCGGTGAATTAACGTGTTGACCACTCCATTTATTTGCGCTGGATGATGGTGAGATAAGGCGTGCAGGTACCGATTTGTTGCTGTAGGTTTTCGATACACTGCATGCCCCAATGTTCCGTCCTTCTTCTTTTTCACGAGGACATCTAAGAATGGAAGTTTTCCGCCTTCCTCCACCTCCATTGTAAACTTTATGTTGCTGTTGATCCCGTTCAAATAAGTAAAAAATTCCTGAAGCTTTTCTTTGCCGTGCGTCCAAATGATAAAAGTGTCGTCGATATATAATCCCACCTCTTCAGATTCCCTTGAGAAAGCGACCAGCATCGGTCGGGAAACGTTGGGGCCACCCAATATCTGACGCGGCGACATAGCCCAAAAGTTTTAATTCAACATGACGAGCACCCGCGAAAGTTTTAACGAAGAATTAAAACATTTCGTATTTTATATTTATTTCTAGCTTTACGTCGCCCATTATAATCGTAAACTAATGTCGTACCATAGTAATATGGCAAGTGACTGTTATAAGATAAGGATTTCAGTCTTCTAGAGATGTTGATAATTTCTGTAGGAGTAAGTGAAGAGGAGTAATTTTTTCACAAAAATTTGCATAAATGTTGAGTTATAACAAAAAGTGACGTCGATAGGCTCGTATATAGATATCGTTGACAAGAAAGTAGAGTATTATAAAATATAAGTAAAGAAATCCTCTGGATGTTTTTTCAAGTAAGCGAAATAAATCGATTTATTTGCCTAGCCGTGGGATACCGTATACGTGAGTGTCAGCACGCTAGCATCAGTGCAGTGCAGGCCAGGGATCGCAGTCGAAACTAAACGAAATGTAGGAACGAAACGAACAATAATTAAACCCGAGGAGGAAAACTCAGGGTCGAAACGAAATCGGAGTCAAAACTACTTCGGGTTGAAACTAAAATCTCCGTAGTTTTCCGTTTTCCGTTCCGTCTGAAATTAAAAAAACATCTGGCACGTAACGAAACACAGATTAATGTTTTGCACCGGAGGGACGCCGATCACGCGCAGTCGATTCGAGTCTTTCCTTCTCGTTACGACTTTTACTTCCTCTAAATGATCAAGTTTGGCCATCTTTCCGGCAACGGCGGCGCCGCCGCGGTTAAACGGCTGAGCGCCGCGCACCAGTCCGAAGCCCTCACTAAATCATTCAATCGGTAGTAGCGACGGGCGGTGTGTACAAAGGGCAGGGACGTAATCAACGCGAGCTTATGACTCGCGCTTACTTGGAATTCCTCGTTCATGGGAAAAAATTGCAAGCCCCAATCCCTAGCACGAAGGAGGTTCAGCGGGTTACCCGGGCCTTTCGGCCAGGGAGGACACGCTGATTCCTTCAGTGTAGCGCGCGTGCGGCCCAGAACATCTAAGGGCATCACAGACCTGTTATTGCTCAATCTCGTGCGGCTAAGAGCCGCCTGTCCCTCTAAGAAGATTGCTACGTCGGAAGCGTAATAGATTCCGACGCCTAGTTAGCAGGCCAGAGTCTCGTTCGTTATCGGAATTAACCAGACAAATCGCTCCACCAACTAAGAACGGCCATGCACCACCACCCACCGAATCAAGAAAGAGCTCTTATTCTGTCAATCCTACCGGTGTCTGGAGTTCGAGTTCGATGCATAGCGGTAAGATTGAGTTCCTTATGCATAAGGAACTCAATCTTACCGCTATGCATCTGAATTTTGCTATCCACACACTCCTAGGCCTTTTATAGATCGCATCAGCTCTGTGGTACAAGAATGGCGGCGGGGCACTATCCTGCCTACGCATTAATCCCTATTGTGCCATTAAACGGAGCCTCACTCCTACGATTTTTATCTAGCGTTTAAGAAATTAGTACTCAAAGCATAGCTGTCCATTTTTAGAAATGCCGCTTCTTGCTTTATTGCCTCGTTATATGAAGGGTTTTTGCACTTTTGAGGATCTCTTCTCTTCGATACGGGTGATTTTTACGAGGTTGCTCGCACGGGGATTTCCACAAATGCATCCTCCAAATTGGTTGAAAAACATTCCTTTCACGATTTTACTGAGAAAATTAGTCAGCTTTTACTCGTGAGTGCCTAAGGATCTCAGCGTTTGTGCTACGGAAGCGAAGAATCAAGGTTTATTTTCCCTAGAGCGTGAGATTTCAGCGTTGAGGACGAACTACCACTACTGGAGGATGTCTCGCAATGATAAAAAGGTGCTTATGTTTTCCAAGATAAATACCTCACTGATTTTGTGTGTTGCATCATGCAGGGAATTTTATTCTAAGTTCGATTTTCTTCTTCAGTGATTCAGGTTGTTGATATTTCAGATAAGAAAAAAATGAGCGCATGAAAGTAACACGAAAAGAAATACAAGACTTTATTGTTAATGGAAGTGGAAATTCATTGTCTTCAAAACGTATATTTGCCGTTCAATATCTTCTCAATATAGTCTGAGGTTTCAGGCGAGATGGAGTGGAAACGTGACATAATGAAAATGAAAAGGCAGGAGCAATTTCCACAATTTTACATTTATTAATACTACCGGTTTCGCTTTTCAGCATCATCAGGTACAAAAATATCAAGTGCGCTGTGCTTAAATCGGAAGGTAGGAGGGGGTGGTGGGCGGTAAGGCGGGGGAAGGGGATGGAGGGAGGGTGTATAGTCACGGGGCTTGGGATCACCATCACCATCACCATCGGGCTTGGGATCACCATCCTCAGTTTTCCCAAGCCCCGTGACTGTACACCCTCCCTCCATCCCCTTCCCCCGCCTTACCGCCCACCACCCCCTCCTACCTTCCGATTTAAGCACAGCGCACTTGATATTTTTGTACCTGATGATGCTGAAAAGCGAAACCGGTAGTATTAATAAATGTAAAATTGTGGAAATTGCTCCTGCCTTTTCATTTTCACCTTCTCAATAAGTTTAACTTGGAGCAAGAAGTGAAGACGAAGGAAATATTGCAGAATGTCATGAAAGTATACCTTTTCCATGCGTATTTTCAGAATGGGACGATTGCAAGAAGTGCTTTATTATTATTCTCACTATCTCCTACCGATTTCTCTCTACCTCTCTTTACCTATTCTCCTCTCTGCTCCTACTCACCGCCGAATCCTGGGGACTGTGACGCGTTGGCGGTCCCTAGCGTTTCCGGAGGGTAGGTATGGGACCCTGGAGTGTTTGCTTCCCCTCAACATTTCTGAGATATCAGGCAAGTTGATTGAAAATAAGGATTATATACCTATCATTAGTGAAGGGAATTTCATACTGTTACAAGGAGATTAATTAATAACGATCAAAATGGTATCATAGAAGTATGACATCTGTCAGTCAGATATTATTAATGGTGTACAGTATCATGATTGTGTATTAAAGGATAACACTTCGTTAAAGAGAAATTTACCTGAATAATACAAGCCTTTGTGTATTAATCTCGAGACCGAACCATTTTGATCCGCATTTCAATTCCGTTGAGCAAAAATTTATCTTGATTGAATATATCGCTATGAATGCGACCCATCATATCTATTGGTCTGCTAAGAGCAGTGAGCCCTTTTCGTGTTGTGAAACCTGCATTTAAATGATCGACATTATCCATGTGTCCGGCTACGTCACCATACCATAGAGACGTGGTCAGGTGGGATTTTTTAGCAGCGGGTCCGTAGCTAAGAAGAGTTTCGAGATATGACCTATAAGGATACGTATTGCTTGGAGGCGATATCAATTTTTGGTTCAGGAAGACGTCAACTTGGGAGAAAAGCGAGTGCAAAAAATTATTTACTGGACCGACTTTGTGATCAGCGGTTATTTACCTTCCATCCTGTTTTATAATTCGCACAGTTAGATGGATAAGAGTTTGTGTAAGATCAAGATAATCGTCGCCACTTCCTGGAACAACGAATTCGATGGGGCTATCATCGCTTAGAGAAGACAGCGGTTTATAGTGTATCCACTGTCCGTTCAGAATGTTATTTTGGGTTGGAGGGATAGTAAACAGGTCTAGTTCGGATTTTGCGTATTCGCACGAATGCGAATGAAGGAAGGACATGATTCAGTCAAATATGTCGACTGAAAGTTTCTCTGGTCTTTTCTTTCGAGAGATGTCTCTCTTTTTTCATTTCGTCTTCCTCTTCGTTACAGCTTTTTTCTGTTTCTTCTTCTTCTTATCACCTTTACGAGTTCGCGCCTTCTTCGCACTCCGTGAATTGAATGAATAATTCATGAGAGTTCCCCGTCTTTTATTATTAGATCCTGATCCTTTCACGAGCTCGTCAACTGTTTCGATAGCTTTTCGTTTCAAGTTGTTTCCGGCTTCGTCGATCCGAGTCCGAAATGACTCACGAATCGGCGTCCTATGTGACACATCACCTAAAATGTTTATTCCTGTACGAATGGCTTCCTTGCCTATAGCCTTTGCCCCTTTGGTCAAAAATGGCATTACTGTTCGGAATAGACCCCCCAAAAAACTACCAATTCCGTGACCACGTTGATATGTTGCGCCCCTATAGACATTCGTTATTCCATATCCCGTCTGACTTTCGTAGTACTTCAAGTACGATGTTTGTAAAATTATGGGTCTCCTGTTAACCATATTGCTTTACTCTTCGAAAGTATAGTTTAACACTTGAAGTTCCGAACTGAAATGGTATGTGATGACCTAGGTATGTCATCTCTTATGTCTATTTCTATGCAGTCAAATTCGCGTCGTAATACAGGCATGTAATACGGGGTATCGAATATTATCATTTTTTGTGTTCCGTATTCGTATTTCCTTGTTTCAAGATTCACAATTCTGAGAATGGGTGCACACGCATCTCCGACATATCGATTTTCCACGATGTCGCAGTAAATGTGCATCTGCATGGGAAACCCTAAAAAAATGTTCGCAGGTCGTGCAGATCTATGGAGTCCATAAACACGAAGTCTGGGATCAAAACCTAATTGCAAAGCCAACCGTGGTGAAAATGTAAGATATGGAGTTTGATTATCAGTGTCTTTTGTATTGTTTTCATTTGAGGGCACGGTATCTGAGGCATATTTTATGCTTGATACTATGATACGCTTTGTGGTCTCTTCAACATTGAAGGTAAAATTTGAGGAAATTTCCTTGATATTATTGATACCCCGAATAACATCACCGATGTTCTCTTAATTTCCCGGCTCCAATTTAGCTTTATGCTCAAGTTCGTTACGTTTCCACATGCGAATAATATTGCTAGCAGTACTAACTGTGTAACTAGTAAGTAGAAAATAGGACACGGGTATTGAAATTCGACAATGGCTACGCACCATTCACCATCCAGTTTTATATGACGGTGTAACTGAGTTCTGAATCTTGTCGTTGTATTATCGGGGAATGAATGAAAAGAGCTATTTCTTGGCAAAGTAATATAAAATTCTGAACCTAACATTATATTCTCTTTATATCTTTAAATTTGATCCACGAATCAAAGGACTTAGGATATCCTTTCCAACGAACGTGCGCCTCCTTACTGTGACCTTTTCCTCTATAACCTAATATTTTATCTATCTTGTACTTCTTTGCATTTGGCAACCGTACTCGCTGCAACTCTTGTGCATAAAACGTACCTAGTATTTCCTCACCACGTAAATCCTCGATCACGTACACTACAGGCTCTCTTTCGAGTACATTTTTTACCTTGAATATTTCAGTCGACCATGCACTTTCATAGCCCTTCTGAAATGTATTTTTTTCTTTTACTATTCTTACTAGTTCTCCTTCTTGATATTTTGGTGTAATGCTATTCTTCTTACCATTAAATCGTATGTGATTTCTCTTGTATAAATTTTTTCACGCCTGATAAACATTGCTCACGTTAACTTCAGCGGGAGCCATTTTAATGCTGGAATGTGTAGCTCTATTATATCCATCAACCAACTTTGAAATTATATTCACATATCGTCGGGTATTTTTTGCTGTGAAGTACCGCCACATGCGCTCTTTAAGAGTCCGGTTAAATCTTTCTACAATGCATGCTTTAGCATCAGGGTTTCGCGTAACGTAGTGATGTATTTGTTTTTCCTTGAAAAAAGATTGCATCGATCTTGAAGTAAACTCTGTGCCTTTATCGGACTGAAGGTATGTCGGCTTCCTTTTGGATTTTGTGAATATTATTTTGAATCCTCTTATTACCTCAGATGATGACTTATTCTTAATACAAATGCACCATGCAAATTTTCTGAATACATCAATGACAGCGAGCAAATAGTTGTTGCCATCGTTATACTTCCGTAAGGATCGCATATCGTTGAGATCACACTGCCAGAGGTCATCCATATTATTAACATAATTTCGGTTTCTTACAAACTTTCGTTGTATAAGTTTGTGCATTGTATATGCATCATTGCTTTCTAGCCATGCTTTTATTGATTCCTTCGAATGCTTATCTTTAAGAGCTTTCATCAAGTTACGAGCCCCCGAATATCCTGCAGGATGACTCGGATCAAGGTAAACTTTGGCAATATTCGTTATAATTTTATCTTTTCCCACCTCCTAATTTGGTAAGGAGAGAAACGAAGAGGACTACCATTAGATTTATTCTCGCGAGGATTGCCCCAAACTGTTTCTGCTTGGCCATTTGTTTTCTGAATGAAGTTTCATCTTCTAGGGTTACCAATATATTCTTTAGGAACGTTCATCTTTCTTAAATCAGAAGAAAATATTTCCCAGCCCTCAGGATTTGAATGTTTTCGTGGACGTACTACGTCGGTAAGTAAGTCTGTTATATTCGAACGCTGAATGACGTTACCATTTACACTTACAACACCATGATCATCCCTCGAAATAGATTTTTCTCGAGAAATATATTTTGCAAAAGTTCTGCTTTTCTTTTAAATAGCTTTGGTACTGATTTAATTATCTCACCGTCGGTGTAACTTAAATCTGTGTTTTCTGTGTTTTCAATGTTGTTTTCCTTATCTGATGTTTTTTTCTGTAATTAACGCTTTACCAGTTTCTATTATTGGTACATACGTTGGTTTTCTATGATTTTCAACTAAATTTAAATATTTTACCAAAACCTCCCTATATTTCATCCACTTGTCATAATCTGAAACATTATCTTTATCATTAGCTCGTATTATGTTACGTATTTCATCATCCAATCGCGATATTTGTGACTTTTCGGGTTTTTGTTGCGGTTTCTCTATCAATGCTTGAGGCACTAATACCATTTTATTAGCATGCTCCATCATCGACTAAACGCACTGCTCATCAATCCACTCAAAACAGATCCCAAAATGATTGGGAGGAATCCACCACCGGACTGAATAATTTCACGCTTTTTCTTCTTCCAGCAACCTCCTAGCTTAATTAATTGCTATGCTTAATTAAATATATTAACTATGGAAAATGTTTTCAGTATAAGTAGCTGGTTTAGTGCGCATACGGGGAAAAATGAACTCTCTTGAACTTAAATCAATTCTCAAACACGGAAAGGCATTTTGCAAAGTTTCCATCGGTGTTTATGCTGCGGATAAACTCCCCGTGAAAAATCAGTTTCCATGTGCATACATCGCGAACACGGATCCACACCGAAAGCCAGGCGAACATTGGGTGGCATTTTACATCGATAAAAATCGTCATGGAGAATATTTTGATAGCTACGGAATGACCCCCACCGATAAGAGCCATCACCACTTTATATCGCGGAATTCAGTGTCATGGAGATGTAATTATTTCCCACTTCAAAGTTATTCTTCCGAAATTTGTGGCCATTATTGTATTTTCTTTCTATATCATAAGTGTCGGGGGCTTACTTTGAATGCTATTCTGAAATATTTCGGTAAGAATCGAGAAAAAAATATAGAATAGTGAAAACGTTCGTTAGAAAAATGTTGCGCCGTGTTTGTAAAAATATTTCAGAATTTCAATCTGAAACCTATCAAACTGATTGCTCTTACCAAGATGGAAAATCTTTATCTAAAGCAAACAACATATGCTATCGGGATTATTAAATTTCTAAAATTATGTTTAAAGTGGGTCGGGTAGTTTAAATATATCTCAGGATGTGTGTTGTTTTTGCACCTCAGCGAAATGTTTTTCCTTCCCCACACATTGTGATTGAATAACATGCTCTCATTTGTGATGCCCTCAGCGTATTTACCGTTTGAAGTGATTAGCTCATGCGCTATATAAATAAAATGCGATGTGCTTCATAGAAACACGTTCAGCCTAGCCCTGTAAGCGGTGTCGCATCGTCATAGACATTGATTATACCTCTGTTCACTGACAAGTTAAATCTTGTTAACGCAATGGAAACTGGCAAGAGAATTCATCCTTATGCCTCTAGCAGGCACTGCAGATCCAGAGCCCACGAGGAAAGCAGAAAAGTAACCGGCACTAAACGGAGCAAAAGACACCGTAACGAAGAGATGGATCATGCTAATAATATCGGCACACACCCAAATCACAGAGGAAATAATCGGCAATCATCTGCTAGTGATACAGTATTCACTTCTTCCGAGAGAGCTATTCCAGGGGGAGAAAAAATTAACACAGTGATGAATACGACGTACGACCTGAATTTCTCCGGGTCAAAGAAGGTGACAGTGGGTTTGGACCCCGAAAATGAATTTCTAGCAGCTATATTCATCGGGAAAAACGGAAATCTAGACATATCCCTCAGACCACCGCAATGGCGTGAAATTCTTCAAGAGCAGAGAAAGATTGGTCCCTTCTTCGAAAGTGGAAGTGAAATGGATAAGATTTTAGTCGGTGATATCAGTGTGCAATTTTGTGAGCTTAATGGTGAAAAACTAATGAAGTTAGTAAAAATAGTGGACGGAGTGGAGAAATATTGCGTGTGGCTAGGGTCAGCCTCTTGGCGTGGTCTCCTGAGTTTAGAGAAATGTATCAACCATGCCATAGAACAGTGCTTGAATTGGGGGGAGGAATTTCCAAATGTTATGGATAATTTGGTTAAATTATTAGCAGAAAAATAGAAAACAACTGCAATGGGTGCAGAGGTAAAACATCCACTCATGTGTGCAAAAATATAGAAAATATTTCGGATAACATATTTAAGTTTCTTGAAAATGTGGATGACGAACTAGCTGAATACGGAACAGATTTGGACGTCAGCAAAAGATTTGTATTTGAAATGTGTGCAAGTTTCAATGAAAAAGTAAACGAGTTGATTTTGAAATAAATATTCCATGTGGAAATATCTATAATTGTACAAATTGACAAAATAAAATGAACCAATTAAAATCACCCCATATGTTTGACTTTTATTTTTGATGTGACATAACTTTCAGGCCTATTGATTGTGTACTTCGCGGTTGTGATCAAGAGTGAATATAGACCGGGAAAGATTCAAATCGCACCACCGTATAACCGCGGACTTGCCCTTCGAACGATTCATGGCGTAGCCTTTTGCTGTCTTTCTCAACAAAGTTCTCTCTTTGTTACACTGATCTAAGTTTTGCGTGTACTTTAATTGTTATGCATTGAATCAAATTGTGATATTTTTTTCTCAAAAGCTTTTGTCATAATAGTCGTGGGTTATACTTACGCTGTGAGGACTGGCTGGTTCACACCATCACCGTAATGAGACATAGCATTCAGATTTAATCTTCGGGAGAGGGCATTGGTAATTAGGGCCAGTCAGTCACTCTTACTTGTCTCAATGAGGTTCTTCCGTGAGGGACAGTTAATGGTTGCAAAAAGAGGGGAAGAACAGGACACGCGGTGCGTAAATGGTGAATAATCACACGTTTCAAATATTTGAGGCCACAATGACGAGGATCAGAAGGAGTTAACTTTATGATCCACCCATTAATCGCAATGAAGACCCAACATTTATTTATCAAGTCAGTTCTGGTACTGCGAGGATGGAAACTCGGAAGCCTGTGATTCATATAAAATATTGAATACGTTAGGAAACAAACCACATTTTCAATTGTCTTCGTAGACCAGTGGAACCATCTCCGCCTGTCATGAGGACGGACGTATGATCGAAACCAGCTGAAGGAAATTAATTTTTTTCAGAATCCGAATATTCCTGAAATTAGTTGGAAATACTGACTATTCATTTGGGGAGTCTGGGACAATTGGGATTGGGAGGAAGAATGTGGGTGGGAGAAGGTGGCGCCGGGGCGGTTGGGGTTTGTTGTGTCTACCCCATCCACCCCACTAAGTAGTTACAAGCATAGAAGTGAGGAAACAATTTATCAGATGCTACGTATGGAGTATGTTCCTCTATGGAAGCGAGGCTTGGACGCTGACATCAGCAGAGAAGTCAAGAGTGGAAGTATTCGAAATGTGGTGCTACCGAAGAATGATGAAGATAATATGGATTGACCGAGTAAGTTACGGGGAAGTGCTAAAAACAGTGGCGGCTTGTCAGTCAAATGCTCGAGGGAGCACACTTCACCGGGGTGGGGGGGGGGGGGGGTTCAACATTTTTGAATACTTCGTATATTTTAGTAAGTTTTTAAGGCTATCTAGGTATTAAATTTGTTCAATTTTAAATGATATAATTTAAATGTTTACAATTATAAAATTTAAACCAAAACAAGGTATTCTGCAACACTGCAGCACCAAGTAGACGCCAGATTATAATTCCGCCAGCCGTAGCGGCGATGTCATCTCACTAGATACGTCGCTCTGCGCATGCTCGGGCGGCGTCCCAAGACTTCCATAAGGCACAAGCTTAGACGCGTTATAGCACCAGTAGCCCCCACCACTACCACTTTTCATATAATTGCATGGCGATGGATTAGGACGTTCTGGCCAGCGCCCCGCAGCTACAAATGCGAACTTCTCGCGCTCTTTTTGCGTGTTTTCTCTGAATTTTCGATGTATGCGATTGAAAAAAAAACACTTTGGTTAGTTTGATATACAATTATAAATGAATGGGTATTTATTTTTTTTCCTTCTTCAAATCTTTGGGTGGGGCGACGTCCGAGAGTCCCTTTGGGCAAGCCGCAACTGGGTAAGAAAAGCGGGAGAAAAGGCCTCATGACGGCTTGATGAAGACAATCGTAGATGGACAGGTGGAAGGGAAGAAGGGCAGGGGACGACCCCGAATGTGTTAATTAGGACAGGTTATGAAGGATGTAAAAGAGAAGAAATACGTCGCAATGCTAGCGGATAGGAGAGAGGAATGAAGAGGTGTGTCAATACAATCTTAGGAGTGTAATTAATGATGATGATGATTTTACCGATAATGATTCAGAATTAATTCTATTTGCATTGAAACATTTTATTTACTACAAAGGCACAATGGGAAATAGTACAAAAAAGCAAAGACATATTGCATAAGGCCCATGGAACAATGGTAACAGGGTCTCAAGCCAATCAAAAAAAAATACTTCATGCGTAATTTCAGGTTCTCCAGGAAAATTTTACAAAATTTTTAAGTTAATATTTCGTGATTTATGCAAAGTATAATAATTTTAAAACACCCAAAAACACTTCAATATTCTTAAATAAAATTACATTTATGCATTATATTACTTTCTTAATATAAGGTCGAACAAAAATTTATAGAATATTTACACATAATTTATGAAAGTCTCAATTGATGACTAGGAAACGTCATAAGGCTAACACAAATATGTACTATCAGGGCTGATTCATCATTCAATTATTATAAATAAAAACACATCAACGTAAAAAATTAAAATTAACTTTAGAACTTAAACATAAAAATTATCGCCAAGAAATGGTCAACTTGTAGTGCGACCATTAATGAGACAACTATCAAGAGAGCTAATTATTCAACCTCAAGAGAGCATTCGTAAGTATGTAGCCGAAAAATACATGGCCAATTGATACATGGCCAATTAATACATAGACGCCAGTGGCGCAGCAACGAGGGCGGGATGTTTGGGGGTAAACCCCCCTCCCTGAGGTAAAAGAATTCAATATGGCAAATTTTGTCATTAACATTAGGGGGACGGAAGACTCGCAAAAAAACATCAAACCATTCACACAGCCGTAAAACTCACCATATTGAACCATTTATCTTAAACATTTTCTAGGGGAGGGCCCCCGCACTTCCCGCTTACCCTGGACGGTATTCCATACCCCCCAGACCCACCAGTATAAGGTGCGTCTAAAATCCCCCCCAGTCTTAATTCCTAGCTGCGCCACTGATGGGCACTTCTTTGCAAATTGGAAAGTGTCCAAATATGGTTCAAAAAAAGGAATGTCCAACGCTTGATGAAGCAGCGAGTCGATCATTTTTATTCCACCAGGGACACGTAGTCCAGGAATCACTGACGGCCGCTGAGGCATGTCCACATTATGGGTCTGTTGATGAAATCTTCACGGGAAATCAGCCGGGTAATGATGGTCATAACCATTCCTTCTATTGATATTCGCCCTGAAGACGATGGCAGAGAAGGCCATCGAAACGTTGGCAGCAATGACCATCATTACCCGGCTGATTCCCCGTGAAGATTTCATCAACAGCATTCGCCGGGAAAGCACCCAATCCTTCTTCATTATGGGTCTGGCTAATCATCCGTTGGTCGACACTCGCAGCCTGATGGATTGGTAAATGGCATTTTCACAAATCTTGTGTTTTTGTATTGGTCGGTTTCTTTGTACTCCCGATACACTGTTACATTTCCGGTAGGCTTGAGGATGTGATGTGGGTCCACACAGCATCCGGAAATTTCTGGGCATCTGAAACGAATAAATACGCGCACTTGAGCATTTTGACTTGAGATGCATTTCGCAATGCGAAATGATCATCGACATTGAAATATTCTCTTGAACCTAGAGCAGAATATTTTAAGCTTTAAACAACATATGAATGATTAAACAAGACAATCAGATGCACCCAACATGCTTTACGTCATCCAAAGGAATGGTTCGTTTCATTGACCAATTTTATGAACCCAAAATTCTACCAATATATTCGAAAACTGTTGAGATTGTAGTATGCCCAGTAGCAACAAACCTGAAGGAATTTGATATGTTTGTGTGCGAGACTTGGCATCGTAGTTACATCGAAATTAGACGTGGTTATATACCTAATACAGTCGATTCCATAGTGTACATCCTAAATATTCGTTTAAATATGAAATATTAGTTCAAGCATAACGGGAATAGCCACGGTAAAATCTCTATGGAGTCACCTTCACACAATCTTGCCAACATTTTCACCACAAATTTCCTTTACTTTTCAAGAAGTGTCGGTGGTAATGGGTGAAAGCACTTGCCCGCACAGTCAGGATTACTTGTTCGAACCTCCAACAAGGCATTTTATTTTTTTCTCTGTTGAATTTTCGCACAATGAAATACAATTTAGAACATATATTGAAAGGTGCAACATTAGTGACTGTTCGTCATTTTCGTACGAAATACAATGGTGTTACATAAATAACCGAGTACGTGCAAAACAAATAACAATCTAACCACATTTTTCATTATTTTAACCTACACAACTCGAGGCATTGATAATAATAGACACCATTCAACCTAATTTAATCACTGTATTTCCTTCCAACGTACCTGCACCTTTACGAAGTTTTTTAGGATGTTTACGGCATGCCATGAAGGCCATAACATTGTTGAAGAAGGTCAATATTCATATTGAAATGATATACAAAATGAAAATTTGACAATTTGGTTAAACCACTGAGTAAGTAAGCCATATGTTGTTGGAAAAAGGGATGGATGTCCCGACTACCTGTATTTTAGTTCTTATGACACATGGCCTAAACAATCAACCGTACTCTCAGGAGAATGAAAGAACAAACTCGTTTTAAATTTACCATCATTCCCGTAATTTGCAGAAAACGACAGGGGATTACAATAAAAAAAACTACAAACGGACAATTCTAAAATAACTTTACCCCGCAATAACGCCAATTATGTGACAATCTATCGATTAGCACTAATGTATACTCGTATATACCTCTCGCCTGCATTGTGAAGTGTCAAACCTGGCAGGAGGTTGTTTTCGCTGCTAACTTGTCTTTTGAAAATAGGTCTCTGAACACCTATTTAGGTAAAGACGTTTCTGAAAAGTAGGTGTAATTATTAAGCTAAAAGTTATAACAATATGGCTGTAAAGTCATCTATTTTTTTATTATGAGCATTTAATATACGTCTTACAAGCCATCAAGGAAAAACGTAATTCGCACCGCCGCCATCTTGAATGACGTCAGCTCATGCAATAGTGTTGTACTTAACCAAGAGAACCTTGGTTCTTAACCACCTTGACGGTGCACATTATTGAAGTTTACAGCGGAGATATTGTGGTTATTACGCCGTATTTTTCGTGTCGTAGTTATTCCTCGATATGTCGCAGCGTATAGCTTCAAGTACTGCATTGTGCCAAAGTGCAGAAATACGACCATAAATGCTCCAAATAAATATTTTCATACGGTCGCCCAAGACGTAGAACGAAGATTTTTTCGGATGAGAAAGTGCCGACGAATGTGAATGAATGAAAAAAATTAATTCTAATATTAACGCATTGTTTATCAGATTTGACACAATCCTATACCTACTCATCTTCACCAGTTGGAAGTTTTTTCACTTGCTGGCTTTATCCACTTCGAGGGGATCTCTGTCCGACACTTTTTGAAAAAATTGTATTCCTCAAGGAGACTAATGCAACCATATAGAGCAACATTTGAGAAGTTTTACTTTAAAAAATAAAATATATATTTTTAAAACATACCTTTCTCGTTTACTATTTGTAACTATCCTTACGAGCAAAAGCAGGTTAAATATTTTTTAAGATCTCTTAGTTTCCATAAGGTGAGGTGGGGTGGATCAGTGCGACTGCGGGGTAAGTGCGACTCCCCTTCAGGAAAATCGTATTTCCGTTCTCGAAGCAGGTGGCGGTGGTGCAACATATTCCACACATTGTTATGAAACCAGAGCCAACGACTTTGTAATACTTATCCCTTAATTTCTCGTTCCACATGCTTAGGAAATATACCTGTCCGTTCATCTCGTAGTCCTAGTTGGTTGTGAGGAGAGTCTTCACTGCAGTTCCCTCTGAATCAACGTATCGGAGGTGTTAGGTAAGAACTATATCTTGGTTTCTCTTCTTCATGGATTGGTTTTCCTTGCTTTACTTTAAACTTAGGAACTCGGGTCATTATATTTAGTTTAGATGTGGGGTCGCACTTTCCCCGTCGTAACCATCATTTCCTTCCTTCCGGGGCACGACCCTGTTGCCTGGGGTAAGTGCGACCCCCTGTCGCACTTACCCCAGGCTACGAGGTTGAAGTATGGATTGAATTTTTAGTTTCTGACTAACAGTTCTTGCGTTAAACTTTTAGTTTCTGTCTGGCAGTTCTTGCGTTAAACTTTCTTAAATGTTGCAAAACACCGAAGTTTATAAAAATAGGTCTTTTAATTAGTCCTCTCATCAACTTTTATTTTGAAGGTTTATTTGATAAAGATAGCTTACTTCAGTTTGTTGATTGATTATGATAGGGCATTGGATATCATGTCTTCTGACGAGGAGGATGTAGACGACATGGCATTAATGCCTGAAACAAGATAGCATGAGTCGAAAAAGCTTAACAAATTCGGTGACTAACATTCAAAGTGGAGATTGGATTCTGGCTAGATTCAGCAGCAAAAAGTCAGTTGCTCACTATGTAGGGAAAATTCTGGAGATTAATGAATAAGGTGATGCCGTGGTTTGCTTTTTGAGGACATTTTTTGGAACTGAAATAAGTTAAACATGTCCATGGAATGAGGATTCCAGCGAAATACTTATGGAAGGTGTTGTAAAAATATTACCGAAGCCCTCTGTCGTAAGCCGTCGACCAGCCGGCTTACAAATGTTATTTTTTTATTTCAAAAAGTATTTCAAATACTGTTTTAGATTTCAAACTCCCAAGTCACAGGTTTTGTGCATTTCAATTTTGCCCAGCCCTACTTACACAATACTTGAACTGCTCTCAGAACTAGCTATGCAATCATCGCAAGAAAGGCTGTTAACTTCCACCTCACCGTCCTCCTCAAAAACTCGTTCCTCCACGTAATAGGTTGTGCTCGGGGCACACACGAGCTCGAACTATACATTCGTTTTCATTGTGCATAATTTGCACGCAACCAATGGCAATCTGAACATATGCTTAGATTGTGCCAATGGCGTCGTCAGCGTAATCTTTCCGTCCGACCCTAATGAATGGAATTTCATTGTTAAATTTCATAAACACCTTTTATATGTATTTTACAAGAGCCGGTGATATTATATTTCCATAGCTATGCATATTCACTCCCCGGCTTTCAGCCTGCATGTAGCAATTTCTGTTGCTTATGTAAGTAAACATTGCTGCCGTTATAATTTTCGGTAAGCTTCCGGTGTCAGCCTTGGTGAAACCAGGTTCCGTGGCGTTTGTTTTTTACGATAAAACCTCCGAAAGATATATAAGAAATAAAATCTCACGTTAAAGTCGTTAAATAAACCGAGAAATTTGGTGACAATGCGCAACGCCACTGGATTTCTCACACGATTGCATGAGCTGACGTCACTTTCCGGCTGGCCAATGGAATTACGTTTTGAAGTGGGTGTGTTTTTGGACCTGTTTCGGTCATTTCTTTTCTAAATTCTTAAGAAAATATGTGAAATGACTGCGTTAAAGTGGCCTTTATGACAATTTTACTATATTTTACGATTTTTAGTTAGTATTTGAAGGGATATTAAAATTTTGTCCAGAGACCTATTGGATTCGCACTATCTGATTGGAATCGCACTATGTGACGTCACTTCCGAAATGTGATGATCGAAAAGTGCTGGTAAGAGCGCAAGAGTGCATTTACGGTGGATTGGAACACGGCCTAAGACGTTATATAGTTTCCCGTTTAGGATGACTATCGACGTCATACCAAAAGCGGAACGCTTTCCGATAGTATGTGTGAAACGCACGGAAGAGCTTAGGATAGGTTCCCGATCGACTCGGACTGAATCCGTTTCCAACGCCGCCAATCCTATGAGACTCTGAAACACCTCCACATTCATTCACCTCCCGTTTCATGTATCGACTGGGAAGCTAAATTTGATTCACGATGCATATTCTTCCGCCGAAAATTGTCGTTTAGACTGCGATTAAATATCAAGTTAGGCAGCGTCTATTAATAAAGTGAAGGGATTTTGGCGGTTATTTTACCCTGCCTCCCCCCTTATTATGAAATCGTGAGATTTGGCTCGACCCCGTTCTATGTCCCTCCCTCTAATCCCACGTGAGATTAAGGATTTGGTGCTTTCCCCGCGAATTCACCCTGAAGACGATGGCAGAGAAGGCCATTGAAACGTTGGCAGCAATGTCCATCCTGACCCGGCTGATTTCCCGAGAAGACTTCACCACGTGAGATTGTTCAAGATGCTTATTTTCAGTGTAAATACGTTAATCCAAGGGTATTCAGCCCCATCTGGAGGCTCATGATGATTTAAAATAAGTCACATACGGGTGTATGCCGCGTGTCGTACTGGTGATTGCCCCTACGTTTCACAACCGACTGTTGGTCACTTTTTTAAGGGAATAATGTAGGAAAGCCAGGTGACAAAGAAGGGTAGACTTCTTGCCACGAAGTTAGTCGAATCTCTTCGATACGCGACGACTTAAACTTCGAGCTTTTGTCGTGAAAACATTCAGAATTGTCAAATTATAGACAAAATTGAAAATAACATATAGAATAACAAATAATATGCAGAAAATTATAAAAAATTCTTTTGTAACGCGCTTTTCTTAATTTAATGAACTAATTATGAATTAAAAATATACTCCTCAAGACAGGATTTAAACATAAAATCGTATTTCACAGAAATTGAACTGCGGAATATTAGTCACCTTCATCATTAATACTCTCCCAACTCTCTTCATCTCCGACATTTACCGACTCCACGTCCTCCATCTATTTAACATTACTCATTTCACTAGGCACAGGTAATATTGGTTCCCTGAGAAGCTGTCTGAGATTCATCGAGAGGGAATAGCAATGCCTTGGGTCAAACGAACTAATACTGGAAACTTAAGGATCAGATGTGACTAATAGTAGGTTAAAAACATATCTCATTGTGTCCTTTCTAGAGTATTTTAGCGCATGATTTTCTTTGAATTTCCAAATATGCTTATTCCTTGCTTCTTGGGCCCCTTAGGAAAGCATTCCAAAGGGAACTAATGCAATGACGCATGTATATTTTTTCTGTTTTTTTAAGCATACTTCTCAAATTCACTGTTACTTATGGAGAAACCACAGGAAAGTGCGCTAAGAATTGTTCCAAACCAATGAAATAATTACACCTCTACTCAACTAATGCCTGATGAAATGTCTGGATTCTTTTAACGTCAAAATTCTGATACTTTGTACAATTTCTTCCCGTTTATTTCGATGAGAAGGGCATCAATGGAGAGATCTGTGTGTCTATCTTTTGCACTTCTTTCACAGTCACCTAACTTTCATCTTCCAGAAATAATTTAATGGGTCTACAATACCTGATCGAAGATATCCCGGTATTCTGCCATAAGATGTTGTTTTTATCATTTGATTTTAGCTGAAGAGGCACCCTGATAAAAATAAACTCCACCATGGTGGGTAGAGGAAGTGTAGTAGCCTTCATGGTGGGTAGTTACCCTTGCACACCATTAAGGGTAAGGGAAGGATAGAAGAATCTTTCGTCTACCCTTCCTTGGAACTCCTTCCCTTGCCATCCGTCTACCCTTCCTCTACCCACCATTAAGGTTAAGGGAAGGATAGAAAAATCCTTCGTCTACCCTTCCTTGGAACTCCTTCCCTTACCATCCGTCTACCCTTCCTCTACCCACCATTAAGGGTAAAGGAAGGATAGAAAAATCCTTCGTCTACCCTTCCTTGGGACTTAGCATTTATAACTGAGGAAAACATGTCCTGAAAGTGTCTCCTCAGCTACTTTCACCGGCTAAAGAGTATTGAGTTCTGTACAAGAACGTAAGCAGCCTTTGAAAGCAAAGCTAGACGGGCTACACAACTTATCTTTAAAATTCCCTTAACGAAATCAATAATATACATAGTCAGTGGCTTAGCCAAGGGTGGGGTACCAGGGTGTTCGGACCCTCCGCCCCCCGAAACATAAAAACACAATCATTTTCCTTCATAAAAGAAAACAAAATATTGAAAAATAATGAATTAAAAATATTTCTTTAAATATTGAAGTTTTTTCGATTATGAAAAGTGTTTGAATTAGTTGAGAACCCATTACTTAGTATCCTGTTTTTGAAAAATTTCCCCACCTGGTTTTGGACCCCCCCCCCCTCCCGAACGAAATTCATGGCTACGCCACTGTGCACAATAGTTTCTATAATTGTGTGAAAAAAGCTCATTTAGAATTTCTTTCATTCACATTTTTAGGATGTAACCTATTTGTGTGGCTGATAATGAGACATCGCGAGAGTGATGTTCAGTATTTGAATGCCGATCTTATTTTCTGAAACGAAATAGGTGTGGTAGAAAAAAGTCACAGCTTTCTTCCACATAGGCCCGGGAGCGAATGTCATCTTAAGATTTTTTAGTATAACTTCCATTGAGAAGCATCTCCTGCCAAGTACCTCGATAGCCGAAGTTGTTAAGACATAGAGGAGTTTATTTTTATCAGGGCAACATAGAAATGGAAAATCATCCTCCAATATGTAGATTCTAGGTTCAAGACCATGTGAAGGCTAATTTTTTTCTGTCTTATAATTTTAGAAATCACTGTTACAACTCATCCCCATTCGTTTAATTTAGTTGCTTAGCGATTTTTTAAATTTTTATGTTAATTAATGGATTTATAGTTTTTAAATTAGTCCTACCCTTCCTGTACCCTTCATTGAGGCTGGCCAAACCCTTCCCTTACACTCCAGGAATGAGAGGGCGTACCCACCAATGTTCTAAAATACCCTTCGTGTACCCTAGCTGAAGGGTATAGGAAGGGTACACCTATCCTTCCTTTACCCTTCATTGAGGCTAGCACAATCCTTCCTCTACCCTTCCCCTACACTCCAGGAAGGAGAGGGCCTACCCACCAATGTTCTAAAATACCCTTCCCCTACACTCCAGGAAGGAGAGGGCCCACCCACCAATGTTCTTAAATACCCTTCGTCTACCCTTGCTGAAGGGTATAGGAAGGGTACACCTATCCTTCCCTTACCCTCATTGGAGGGTACACCTCTCCACAATGGAGGAGTTTATTTTTATCAGGGCAACATAGAAATGGAAAATGTATAGGAATCACCCACTGGACCTGATTCCTTCCGAAATACAAATATTTGATTATATTGCTTGTGGTCACTACTTCTATCTGAACCCCACTTAAATATCACCGTCCCTCATCAGAGAAGAAGTCCCCACCATCCCCTTCGCCTCCCCTTGACATAACTATGCGGAGTCACCGGCCATCACCTAGCAATAACAGGGACTGTGACTCTCCCTGTGAGGTTGGGAAAAGACACGTTTTTCCACGAATTTCAGGTAGTGGGGTCGGACTAGAGATTACCCGCCGACGGCATTTTAGGATTAGATCTCCTTCGGACAATGGAAGCGAGTCTAAATCCAAAAACAGAAGTGTTTAGAGTAGGTAATGAAGACTTCCCTTTAGAAACAGTTGTCTTTGGCCAGAACACGGGGGTTATAGCGCGGGAGGAAGAGAGAGAGAGAGGCGAGAGAAAGGGGAAAATCCTCAGTGGGGGAAAGGGAAATCTACGGGTAAGGCCGAGGTAATTCGGCGAGAAGACAGCGAGGGCCGCGGCGCTCGCGAGATGGTCAGGCTAAAAGAGCGCACGCGGATTTCCCCGCGCAGCGAGGTAGTCACTATGGGAATCCTCGGGAAGAACGGAGAGCAGGGCGAGCAGACATTATTGATGGAACCGGTCGAAGTTCCTATCCATGGGATCATGGTCGGAAGAGGGATTGTGCGCCGAATGGTGGGAAATCAAATCCCGGTGAAATTAATTAATGTCTCTAATGAAGAATTAGAAATACCCGTAAATATGGTGGAGGGAACAATTACGCGGGAATTTAAAATTCCGGAGGCCGCTCGTAAGGGGATTAGTCGAAGAGAGAATAGCCTTCCCGAGGAATTAGAGACTAAGTGTTTGCAATTACGGGGGAAGAAGGAGAGGAGCTGCTGATGATGGCACGGGTGGATAGCGAGGCGCTTAGGTCGCACGGGCCATACGACCCGCGCTTCGACTCCAACTGGCGGCTACATTGCTGCCTGACCGCTGACGAGTGACCCGTGACAGTATGAGTTACGGAGTGAGTCCGTGAGTGGGTCCTGAGTGCTCGAGTGCCAATAGCATCTCAACTGTGCCATTATATAGGGAAGTGGAACCAGGATGTTTTCGTCCAAGAGGAAGGGGAAGAGGAAGGTTCTAGAAAGTGAAAATGTGCAAATCCCGAGGCATAATTTGTCGTAGCTGGCTATTCTGAGACGTCACACAACATATTAATACATATTTTGGAAATGGAAATCTTCCATTTCCGGGTCACTACATAGAAACGAAAAAGAATTAATGGCACCTTTTAAATAATGGAATGTTGGTAAATTCTTGCAGAAAGAGAAAAAAGAGTCATGGTTCCCACTCTAAATCATGAAATTCACTATTATAAATTATAAAATTCACGGTTTTTTCCATGTTTTCACGGTCTTAATGTCGTCAAATTCACGGTTTTCAGATGAGGCGTTTTCGGCAGAAATATTGATCACGTAACAACCGCCGGCCGCACTTTAACTAAAAATGTAACAAACGCAACAGATGCCTTGAATGCAAACACAGCAGTGAAAGTGCTATCTCTCATGAGGTCACCTATCGATATCAATATTCAGGTCCGGCCAATGGTTGCTAGTGGAAAATGGAGAGAGCTGGGTGGCAGGGGAGTGAAGAAGTGTCCGATTTTTCTCACTTGACCGGCCTTCCAATAACAGGCTTACGCTCCTTGCAACAATATACGTTTTCGCCCGTGCGGGAAAAAACCGCACGGGGCTTTTTCTGATAGTCCACTTAAGAAGTGTACGAGACATTTCACATTGTACGATTAAAACACGCGCACGGTTTTTAGCCGCATTGTTGCCGTCCGGTGCCAATGGGGCCACACGAGTACCGTATCGTCTTTCTGTAAACAAAAACTGATCCACGTAAACAAATGCACACTTTCAAACTAGACGGTTTCAGTAGCCGAACCCGCACGCAAGTAGACCGCCGACGTCTGGTCCGTCCCTGGGCTTTTCCCCTAGCGCTTGCCGCCACGGACGCCTCGCTGACGCGTCAGCGGCCTCATGACGCCTCGATGACGTGAGTGAGGGGCATCTCGCCTCAACAACGGTGGCCGGCGCGCAACTTTGGATGCAGATATCTCGGCTTACGGGCACGGGAAATTTTGCATATGCCCATTTATTATGGAAAACTACCATCTTACCAAATTTGAACAAAATCGGCGGAGGACACTTCGTGAATGTTCCTTGTAAAATTACTATTTCAAGGCGTGATTTAAGAATAAAAAACAAGCCATGATTACTTACTTGCAATATTTTCCTGTGGGTGGAACGATTTCCACCCCCAAATCATCCAAGCGAAGATCCTCCGTTGTGCACTGGATTCGGCAACTCTCGTTATGCCTTTTCACATTAGTGATGAAATCAGCCTCAATGGAGGAGTTGAACACACTTTCTTTTCCCAGATCCAGTACGTCGGTTGCATGATCATCAGTAGACGTCGAAATATGAAGTAGACCAAAGTAGTCCAAAGTCCCCAAGACAGAAAGCACAGACGCAACTCCAAGAAGATAGATACCCAAGGCCCTCCAGGAGAATATTTTCAAGACTTGTTCACACGGAGGACGGGTGGCCATGGTGATGCGGTTTTTTAAAGGCTACCCTGACTGATCTGCTCGATTCCTATCGCACCGACTATCACGAGGGTAAGAATCGTAAACCGTAGCAGACGTCCTCAGCGTACGAAGGTAGCTCCAAGACCATGCGTGGGCAACGGGAATTGCAGAAGATGGCTCTACAAGTGCTGCCATCCCTTGGTGCCAACATCGTACTACAAGAGCGTAGGTGCCTCTCAAATGGCCTGATGGGTAGGTAGTTGACGATCAGTTGGCGATTGAACACGTTTATTTTCTATAGTGAAGTCACATTTGCTCGGAGAATTCTTGTGCCATTTTGTGTTTATCGACACGCAATAAGTCCATTGGAAGTGTGAAAATAAGTTGATCATCAGCAGTGAGTTTCCAGGTATGTTTTTATTCCTACAGCTATGTCTAGAGTATTTGCACGGGTGAAGAATTTCCTTCAAATTTATGACAGTGGACGATGTTTATGTTCAAAATTCCAACTTTTAATTACTACCACAGTGTTTGGTGATTTGGGGTGTTTATTTTTGAAGGTTTTTATGCATAAAAAATTGGCGTAGTACTTGTGTGCAAATACTCGATTATTGTGGATTTTAGTAATGAATGCGTAATTTCGTAATAAGGTTCCAAACTCTGGTAATACTTATACAGGAAACCCAAATCCTTGTTTAGGCTTTCGCGGTGTGGCGAAGATTCAGGGTTAGCACCGCGTAGATTGGTCTCTGCAGACAACAGTTTCGCCGGCATTGCAGCAGGCTTCTTCAGGTCAATGAAGTGGAGATCCGAGGTATCTCTTCGTCAAAATTATCAGGAAAATTATCGTCTGTATAAGAGACGGGCGATACCTCGGATCTCCACTTCATTGACCTGAAGAAGCCTGCTGCAATGCCAGCGAAACTGTTGTCTGCAGAGACCAATCTACGCGGTGCTAACCCCGAAAACCTCCACCCTGAATCAGGAAACCCAAATGTTCCATATTGATCCAACAGAACTGCTAATATGTTACCAAGTTTCTTTAATTGATTTCAGCGATTATTGTTATATTATTTTTCTAAATGTTTTTGCATTCAGTTTAATAATCCAGTTATTATGCTTTCTTAGAAAAACTAACTCACGTGATAACGTAATTGCTGTCAGGAACATACAGTAATTAAATACACACAAAATACCTTGTATGAATAGCATTTTAGTATTTTCCTCGATGAATTAACAATAGCTTGATACACCATTCTCAACAATGATTCAGGGGATATGTATCTGGGGAAATAGAAATTTCTGACAATGGATATACTACTCTCCAATTTTCCTGATAATTTATGTCGAAGTATATGCCGAAATATTTAATGTGACCATTAAATCACGACATTAAATGACCTTTCAATCTGTCAGCACATAAATTATTTTCATAAATTAGAAACAGTGAGGCCCTGTGTCGCACCACAGGTTATTTGGATATTTTTACTGTGACAGTTTTTTAGACACACATAATTCTCTTACACAGACATAACTTTAAAGCATATCATGTGCAATTCCACATGTACCTGCTCTGCATAAGCACTTCAATGGCTTATATTTTATAATATTGCATTGTAATTTGTATAATTATTATTATTACTAACAAGATTTCTTTTACCTTTTCTTCATCAGGTGTGCAATTTGGATCAAAGCAGCTAATAACCCAAAGCTGTTAACTGTGCCAGCCGAGAAACTTTGTAAAAGTGCCTTCAGGATGTGCTCTCATCATTTTAGTATATGCCAACTAAGCCCATCAGGCGTGAAACTTCGAAATGAAGCTGTTCCAGATGTTCTTCTTTCTGATCCTACAGTTGATCATTCCCTTGAACCATCCACTCCATCATGTCCATCATTAATGTCCACACCTCTATCTGTTTCGAACAATCTGGCTATGCCCAGTGCCTCAACCCCGAATCAGTTTCCTGAAAGTATCTCTTCACCATCAGCCACTCCAGCCTCTTTGCCATCTCTTAGCTCATTCCAATCTTCATTGAATGAACTAATTTGCTCACCCATCAGGACATCTCCAATGGAAAATGATTCTCAAACTTGCATTTTGAAAAAAACTGTTAATAGGTCACTTTTTGCTGATTTAAAAATGAAATCTTGTGATCTGACCCCTCGCAAGAAGAAACTAGTAAAGATAGTAAAATCCTACCAGAGGAAATTCAAACGTTCCCAGAGTTCGTGCAGAAGCATGAGAGGGTTATTGAAAAATAGAAAAAAGCTTTTGATGGACTTTGTTTCCTCCGAATTGTCGCCATTGGCATCCCTTTTCTTCATGGCACAAATAAAACATTCCTCTACCTCACCTAAGAATAGGAGGTGGTCATTTGAGGAAAAAACATTTGCCCTATCTCTCTTTAAGAGGAGCCCACGGGCCTACAGTTTATTGAGAACCTTTTGTTCTCTTCCATGTAAGAGAACCCTCACTGACCTCCTAAACTCTGTCAGTTTCCCAGCTGGCCTTAAGTCCCCTATTATCTCTAGCCTGTCATCACATGTTGCTGACATGAGTGACAAGGGCTTACAATGCATATTGACATTTGATGAGATGTCCATCAAACCGAGTCTCACCTACAACCATACGAACGACAGGATTGAAGGTTTTGAAGATGATGGGCTCACCAGAATTCCTGAGATTGGGAAGCAAGTCCTTGTGCTAGCGGTACAGGGTCTTCTTGAAGCTTGGAAGCAACCCATTGCCTACTACGTAAGTGCGAAAGGTATTCCTGCGAAGAAGTTGGTGTCCATCATCAAAGCTGCATTGAGAACTCTGACAGGAATGGGTTTGAATATTATAGCTACAGTGTGTGACATGGGGACCAATAATGTCAAGGCCATCAAAATGCTGGGTGCCACCGTTAGTAAGCCCTCTTTTGTGTATGAGGGCAAAATTATTCATACGATATTCGACCCCCCTCATTTACTTAAGTGTTTTAGAAATTTATTCCTAAAATACAACATCCAAGTGAAAGGAGGAGAACCTGGGGTGACCCCCATTTTGGCAAAATGGGAGCACATCCTCAAACTCAAGGAACTGGATGAGACCATTCCCCTCAGGAAGTTGCTTCGTCTAAATGAGAAGCATATCAACCCCATGGGGAAAGAGAAAATGAAAGTGAAATATGCAGCTGAAATATTCAGCAATACAGTGGCTTCAGCAATGAGCACATACGTTGCATTTGGTGAGTTATTTCCTCAATTCAATGTAGCAATAGTTAAACTTCTAAATGTTTGGTGTTCGTGTAATGAAATCTAACTTTCTCTTTCTTTGTGTTGACTTTTTCAGGTGGATTACCCGCGGAGGCTAATGAAACAGCTTCCCTTATCGGCCTGATGGACGACTTATTCGATAGCTGCAATGCTTCTAAAAAGGGCAACAAGCCTCTTCGGCAAGTTGTCAAGGATGGCAGCCAGCATGTTGCCTTTTGGGAAGAGGCATACAAGAAGATTGAAGAGGTGACTTTTTTGGATGGAGACGGGAAAAAGGTCTATGCACCATCGAAGAAAGGCTGGCTCTTCACTTTGGGGGCTCTACAGAATTTGTGGAAACAGCTCCACGGCACTGGCAACTACCTGGAAAC
The DNA here is from genome assembly GCF_921293095.1 of Ischnura elegans. Taxonomy (NCBI): domain Eukaryota; kingdom Metazoa; phylum Arthropoda; class Insecta; order Odonata; family Coenagrionidae; genus Ischnura; species Ischnura elegans. The sequence goes on from NC_060253.1 coordinate 29,177,525, forward strand.
CCGGAATTTAAACCAGGACCCACTTGAGAATTTTTTTGGGCAAATTCGCTTCAATTGTGGGTCCAACAGGTGTCCGACGATAGGGCAGTTTCTGGGTAGTTTTAAAACTGTGCTCGTGAATCGTGTGTCCCAAAAGGTGAAGGCGAGAAATTGTGAGCCGGATACACTTAGTCTTTTGGGAGATTTTGGCTGGCTGGTGAAAGGTGATGAAGTTTGTGAAAAAAGTTCCGTTAGAGTGGAAAGTGCTTTCCAACTAGGTGATGAAGACTGGGATGATGTGAGCATCCAGTATGCTGCACATCTCAGTGCAAAGATCTGCCGAAATATATCTGATAAACTATGTTGTGATGCTTGTAAATTGTGCTTAACCTCGCCCAAGCCCCTAAAATGTACTGTGTTTTTGAACTTAAGGGAAAATAGTGACGAGTCACTTAAATTGTTCTTCCCTTCGAAGGCGATGACGAATTCCGTGTGTCAGTCGTTACTGCTTTTAAGACAGTTGATACCTCAGGTTCAGTGCGAGGAGAATATATTGTGCATTGTATCGGCTGCTGTGTTGAAATCTGTTAATTTCCAGTGGCTACATTGCTCCGAACACAAGCAGCAGGTCAGCGAGATCATTGCAAATGATGTCGGAGTAGACTGTATTGTGTGCCATTGTAGGGGCAAGAATTGAATGCATTTTCCTAATGTGGTTTCAATAAATGCATTATTGTTATTGATGATTTTCATTTCATGAAATCCATTCCTTTCAATGAAAAGTATTTGAATCGGCCGCGTAATGGTGTGACTTAGTACCGTCATTGGGGCGCTGACATCGCGTAGTTCATAGTTGGCAACACCATCGTCGCTGCTGTCGCTCTAGGCTGACCGATATGAACGGTCGTTGCCCACGTATGTCCAAGACTGACCGTTCTTAGGAGTAAGGCGTTGCGTACTTGGGGGCGGACCAAGGGTCGGGTCCGGGAGAGTGTGGGTCCCAGGTTTGAGCGGTGTCAAGAGGAGAGGAAAAATGGAATGCTTCCGAGTGCGGAGAGCTGTACTGAACACGTCTATACCCTACGAGAGTTGGATTGAAACTGAATTTAAAGCGCCCGGTGGCCCAGGCATGGCCGTTTATCTGGCCCGGGGGAGGAGGTTCCTGCGACCGCCACTCCGCCTATAGTTGGAGTAAGCTATAACTCAAATATATTTTTTCAATTTTAATGATGAATTACTTTCAGATATTTGTATTTTTATTTTTATTGATA